>NC_133770.1:129682604-129763959 GCF_003597395.2 Chelonoidis abingdonii
TAGGTTAGATAAATGTCTATCAGGGATGTTCTAGACAGTATTTGGTCCTGCCATGAGGGCAGGGGACTGGACTCGATGACCTCTCGAGGTCCCTTCCAGTCCTAGAGTCTATGAGTCTATGAGTTACTGCTTTATAAATTATCAATTTGCTCCAGAACCATCATCTTCTGACACCTCAATCGCTGCTATCATCTCATCATTATTACCGGAAATAATTAACTAAATCAGAAAGTTAAGAAGTAAAGAAGTCTAAGTGTATTTACAATGAATCAATACTTTAAAATACAGGTATATTTCTACTGATGGTTTAGCATAACCGTAGGCACCACACTTAAGATTCACACGAACCAATTATTGCATATTTGCATTACACTGTCTGATACTCTTGAACACTGGCTAAGTATATTATTCTCGTGCAATCCTTCTGAAAATTATTTAGTTTCTGTTTTAGGTGTGTAGTCAGTTATCAGTTACGGATTACTATTACCTGTTGGCAGAAAAGCTGAGTAGCTTTAATCTACATATAAATCAAGAACATTAAATCTTAACAGATATTTTTCTCTGTTCGTTGAGAGAGTTTTTAAAAAAAGATTATATTACAAAGGCTAAATTATGTTTGTGTAATTCCTGTGAATTCCATTAGAGAGCAGACATGCACTGGGGTATAGTAAGATTGCAGCTATGGTCTTCATTCATTCATGCATAGTTTCTACAACACTTAAGCCTATGTTTATTTCATACCTGTCTATCCCATAAATGTAGACGACTGAAAACATCTCGCAAAAAGCAATTATCAGCAAGGGAATGGATCCAGCAAAACTGTCAAATAGTGCCAGCCAATAGTTACCAGAATTCAGCACAAAAATAAAGGCAAGCAAATAAGATGCTGCACAAATCAAACCTGTAAATAAAGAGCAAAGTCAAATATTTTAGGCATAGAGTAAAGCATAGAGACTAATCAGAAATGTTCACTTCTAACTAATTTTAAGACTGAAGACAATTCCAAATTTCTTTAAAGATAATAGATACTGAAGAGCCATATAATATCTACCTGTAAGAAGTTCCTTAGGCCATTTTTTAGGTATGATATTAAGATCTTGCAAAGGTACAAGAACACCTTCCATGTTTCCAAACATAGATGACAAGCCTAAGCAGAGCAGCATGATAAAGAAGAGAATAGACCACAAAGGTGAGACAGGCATTTTGGTGATAGCTTCAGTGAAGACTATAAAAGCCAAGCCAGTTCCTTCAACTCCCTGTAGAGAAATGACAGCAGACTCAAAATTTAGAAGCAACTGATACTATTTAGCTTTTAAAAATACTTCCATGTATACTGTAGATGGTAATGAATTATACTGTACTATAGTTATACTTTTCTATTTATTTTCATAAATCAACCCTAATTCCACATTATGTTTACTGTAACATATATAAAGTCTATTACTGAGATAATGTTTCCAGAATGGCAATAACATAAAATATAATCAAACTATGTAACCAATTTTTTCCCTATAGTTTCCTCCTTATCACTGTCCCACAACTGTGCTGTAAATAGAATGCTCACTGAAAACACTGGGAGTTCTGGTCGAAAAGGACTTCGGTAACAAGCCACTGTGCAGATGGAGGCATTATATCAGATTATAACAAGCCCAACAAGCTAATTTAGTTGGAGGCAGTCTTTAGACTCTTTTTGTGAACTCACTTTTTCATAGAATAACATCAATCCTAAACAGAGCATCACTATAACTAGAAGTGCAGTTTACACATTGCAATTCAGTAAGACAGTTTGAATTATGCTCTGAAACCACTCCTATTTCATGGGCAATAAACCCAAATACAAACTTTTAAAAATACTCACAGTTTTTAAATATATGTTAAATGTTATTTAGTTTGCAAAGTCAAGCACTCAAAAGCCTGAAAATATCAGATTTACAAACGCAAGAGCAATCTTGATTTCCCCAATTTGTGCAGCCATCCTGTGCACTGAATAAGGAAAATATAGTTGTGAAAATCCTGTCAAAAATATAGTACATGATCATGAAATTAAAGACAGTATCCTAATGCATATATACAAAGGGTCTAAATTAAGATGTCCAGAGAACTGTAAATCTGACATTCCCTAACTTTTGAGTGCTTGTCTTTTGCAACCTAAATAGTTACCTCAAAGTTTTTTTTCATATATATTTTCCTAACTTTTCTAAAAGAGAAAAGTAAAAATAAAATTCTGTTATATACAACTGTAACAACCACTTCCCACCAACCGATCATCAGCAGGGTTTGAAACCTAAACCTTTAGCATGGCAGCACTGTCTGCAACTAACTGAATTACAGGGTTAGCTGGAAGCAGGAGAAGGTTGTTGTCCCAGAGTGTGGCTCGATGGGTCCAGGGTTCCCTGTGGTTGGTTGGAGTGGGGAACTTGGCCCAATTCTCTCTCCTCACGTTGGGAGCTGAGGGAAATCCTGCTCCACATTGTTCCATAGAGGAAGACATGAGCCATGTTTTGGGTCCAAGCTGGAAATCCAGTCTTTCTTTCTTTTCTCCCACTATTGCTACTCCGGCAGCTCATAGGCTTTTCAAGTGTGGTGTTGTCTGCCACAACTTTAACAGTACAGTGAACCTGGGCTTAGAATATTTGTGGGTTTAGTTATTATTCTGGCTGGCTGCCAAAAGTTTCCTGAGGAATGAAAGTGAGAGGAGGGAAATAATGTTTAACACTTTATAGCTCAGCGAAAGCTGAGTGGATTTTCATGAGCCAAAGAAAAAGCACTTCCTTAGTCCAAGGGCATTCCTTCTACCAAATATCAAAATCATGCTGTAAACGGAATAGAACCATAGAAAAGGTTGCACAAATCCTTTATAATGGAAAGCGTTAAGAAACTTAAATATCAGGTATGTTACCAGCTCACCTATAGTGTCAACTTACTTCAGTTAAGAAACTTTCGAGGTTACAAGTCTCAAATGTAAGGCCTACAAAAGTCCCTGGATCAGTCATGTTACACCACTTCTGCATCTGTTCGAAGTTTTCCTGGGTTACATTACCTTCTGGCAAATCGAAAGCATTTGTCAGGGTAAGAATATTTCTGTAAAAGTGAAATATAAATAATTGGAAATTAATGTTTGTATATAAGCAACCTAGATTTCATATTCATCATCAAATAAATTATCATTAATTCCATGTCTCATAGTCATAAAGAAGACACAATAAAGAAAGGTGTTGTATTTGTCTAGTTGTCTGTGTACATGACTGAGAGCCAGGAAGCTCACTGAGTTTTGCAGGTACAAATGCTAATGTGGGGGGCCCTACTATGTGTCACTATGAAAGGGTCAGCCCAACCCCCAATGATTGAGTAGGGAGGGGATAGGCAGAGAAGACAGCTGGCCCCTCTGCTCTCAGAGCCCTAGCTGGCTAGAGGACAAGGAGGAAATCCCACTCCTGACCTCCTGCTACCAGCTCTTCTTTCACTGGAGAGGGGAATGCTGTTCCAGAGCAGTCCTGCCCATCTGGGTACAGGCTACAGGCCACCTGACTGACTCTGGGGTAAACTGGCTGCCAGAGTGCAAAGAAGAGCCCTCATAGGTCAAAAAGAGAGCACATGCTGCTAAAGGGAGGGGCAGACCTAAATGCAGCCTGAACCCAGGGCTAGGGAACTGATCCAGGGAACAGGGTGTATGCAACCCACATCCAGCACTGAATCATCCATTGTGTTCCATGCCTCAGTTCAGGAGACATTATGGAAAAAAGATCTGCTGGCTTTGTATGAACCAATGAATGAGATCTTTAATGAAATGAAGGACACAGACATTATCAAAGAAAGTTACAGCACTTGGGCAGCCTGCATCATCCTAGTCATGAGAAAGCATGAAAATCCAATTCTGCATGGACTATTGGAAACTCAACCAATTTACACGTAAAGATGCACCTCCCCTTCCTCAACAAAGCTGCTCTTCAATCTGCCTCCCTAATGATATGGCTAGCAGATGTTGGCAGATACAGATGGCCTTAGAGCAGTGGTCTCCAAACTTTTTTGCTCGTGCACCCCATCAGTAAAAAATTTTTGAGCTCATACCCCCTGCTCCCAGCTGAACTTTCCAGGGAAGAAAAAAAAAAAAGCCGCTCGGACTCCCGGCCGAACTGCCGAGGGAGGGGGAAAAAAAAAGTGGCACTGCTCCAGTGGTGCTCCTCCTGCCACACACCCTGAAGGATCCTCTTGTTTAGTTTAAAAAAAAAACAGAAAAATCTTAAGAATTTATGGTGGCCTTTTATAAGTTCTTAAATTTATCTAATTAATTTTAATCAAAATTGAGTACAAAACTATCATACTGTTGTTTATTGAGGATTAGATACTGATCCCCTTACTCAGCTCTTATGTTTTGTAGCATCACTGATTGCAATGGGACTGTTCTTAGAGTAAGGTGATAAGCAGCAGAGGTTTTTAAGGTCAGGCTTGACAAAGCCCTGGCTGGGATGATTTAGTTGGGAATTGGTCCTGCTTTGAGAAGGGAGTTGGACTAGATGACCTCCTGAGGTCCCTTCCAACCCTGATATTCTATGATTCTATGAGTGAGGGTGTGAAAATTAGGACACACTAGCTTTTGTCTTAACCATATCATTAACAAAAGGACAACAGAACAGATTTATGATGAATAGTTTACTTCTGAAATTTACCATTTTGTACTATCAAGTAGAATTGTATTCTTAGAAGCTGTTTTCCTTTCTCAGGTATTTCCTTTATGGGGTTTGAATCAAAATATACTGCATGATGTGGCAATAAATTATCCTCACTGCAGAAATGTAGTCCAAATGTAGCCGAACTGCCGAGGGAAGGGAAAAAAAAAAAGCTGCTCAGACTCCCAGCCGAACTGCCAAAAGGAAAAAAAAAAAAGTGGCGCTCCTCCTGTCGTGCATCCTGAAGGATCCTCTTGCGCACCCCACTTTGGAGACCACTGCCCTAGAGGACCAGGCATGATAGCATTTATTATGCCAATGACATTCTGCGAATTTTCATGCATGCCATTCAGGCTTTGCAATGAGATGGAGATGTTCCAGTGACTGATAGAGCATTGTCCTGTACCTGGATGACATCATTGTATTGTCAAAGGTTTATGGAAGTCACATGAACTATCTAGATGTTGCGTTCACCAAACTAATCCAATATGGGCTGAAGATTAAATCTTCAAAGTACCACCTGTTAAAGGAGAAAGTGGCATACCTCAATCATAACGAAAGAGCAGATAGGATCTTCTCTGACGTAGAAAAGATCCGAGTTGTTAAGATGTGGACAACCATTTTATATACATGCCTAGAGTTTGTTAGATACTACAAGACTTTCATAAAGGACTTTGCCAAAGCTAGGTTCACCAACATGCCCCATTATGAGGATTAAAGGGCAGAGTGACCAATAGGAGTCTCATGGATTGGACTGAGGAATGTCAGGAGGTCTTTGAGTGCTTAAAGTTTGCCATGGTAGGAACACCAGTACTAGTTTACCTGGAACACATCCATATTTTCAAACTTTATACAGATACTGGCAACAAAGGACTGGGCACTGTCTTCCACTAGGACCAGGATGTACAGGAGATGGCAATTGCATATGCCAGCTGAGAAATGATTGTATCAGAGTAGAATGACAAATGCTACAGCTCTTCCAAGCTAGAATTCCTGCCTCTGGACAAAGCCATAACTAAGAAGGGCTGCTTAACAGCGGCTCACATCACTATATATACAGATCACATACATGAACTCTGCCAAACTGAGAAGATTGGAGGAATGCTGGACCTCAAGGCTGCCTATCTATATTTATGCCAGAAATGCCATAAAGAAATGCCATAAAGATTTAGAGATGATGGAAGTGTTAGAAATATTTCAGGATAACAGTGCTCTCTGGCATTGAGTGCAAAAGGTTATCCTGGAAGCCACCAGACAGCTGGAAGCTGAGACAGTGGATCCATTTATAGGAGCTGAGGTGAAGAGTGGTATGTAGCACTTGGGATCCCAGGACAAATGAAGAAATTGACCAGGCTGTACTGCCTCCACCAGGAGCTGAGATGGTTCTCCAAGCCTACCACAATGCTTACAGCCACTTAAAAGCTAAAAAGACTATGATGGATGTCTATAGGTGGGTTTTACTGTGCGGACCTGACCCAAGGACATGCAGGAGTAGTGTGAGGACTGTAAGATCCGTACCTTTAAGAGGAAACCAATACCAGGAAAAAGGACCTCCCTCAACCCAACAAAGATCAACTCATGTTTAGAGTTGTTAGTTCTTCCACTTGAAGGTGAAATCAAGCAAAAGTGAGTCATCCTACATCCTGGTCATTGTAAATAACTAAACAAACTTTCTAGCTGACAGTGCTTCAAGGACATCACTGTCAGATCAGCCTGAAACCAGGGGCAGAAAACCAACTCAGGAAGTTGGCAGGTGCACAGCTGCAGTCAGGCTGGAAGAGTAGTCCAGATTCAGTGAAGACGCCCTGACCAGCACGATGACCATGTGAACACACATACTGACCACCATCCTCTTTGTAAGGTCCCTTAACATGTTGAAAGCTGTTTTCAGGTATCCTCTCACTCTGCTTTTCTCAAGCCTAAACATGCTCAGTATTTTTGACCTTTCACCATAGTTCAGGTTTTCTAAACCTTTATCATTTTTGTTGCTCTCTTCCAATTTGTCCAAATCTTTCCTAAACTGTGGTGCCCAGAACTGGATGCAGTGCTCCAGCTGAGGCCTCACCAGTATTGAGTAGAGTGAGACAATTACCTCCAATATCTTACACACAACATTCCTGTTAATACACTTCAAAATGATGCTTCACAATTGAATCACACTATTGACTCTCATTCAGTCTGTGATCCACTATAATCCCCAGATGCTTTTCATATGTATGACTTCTCATAGGACAGAGGTGGGCAAACTACAGTCCGCAGGCCACATCCAGCCTGCAAGACCGTTCTGCCCAGCCCCTGAACTCCTGGCCCAGAAGGCTCACCCCCAGCCCATCCCCTGCTGTCCGCTTTCCCCCACAGCCTCAGCTCGCTTGCTCCGCCGCCAGCACAATGCTATGGGCGGCAGGGCTGTGAGCTCCTGGGGCAGCGCAGCTGCAGAGCTCAGCCTGACCCAGTGATCTGAGCTGCATGGTGGCAGCGGCAGCTCCAGACAGTGCAGTAAGGGGGCAGGGAGTAGGGGGGGTTGAATAGAGGGCAGGGGAGTTCAGGATGGTGGTCAGGGGGAAGAGGTGTGGATAGGGGTCGGGCAGTCAGGGGTGGACAGGGGGTTGAATGGGGGCAGGAGTACTGGGGGTGCAGTCAGGAAGGAGAGGGGGTTGGATGGGGCGGTGGGGGGCAGTCAGGGGCAGGGGTTCTGCGGGCAGACAGGGAGAAGGGGTGGTTCGCTGGAGCGGGGGTCCGAGGGAAGGCAGTCAGGAAGGAGAGGGGGTTGGATGGGGCGGTGGGGGGCAGTCAGGGGCAGGGGTTCTGCGGGCAGACAGGGAGAAGGGGTGGTTGGATGGGGCAGGGGTCCTTGGGGGGCATCAGGAATGAGAGGAAGGATTGGATGGGGCGGCATGGGTCCAGGGGTGGTCAGAGGACAGGGAGCGGCTGTGTGTGGATGGGGCAGGAGTCTGTCAGAGAACAGGGGGGGTTGGATGAGGCAGGAGTCTGTGGGGGGGAGATAGGAGGCTGGGGCTGGGCCACAACCCCCTCCCCTAACCGGCCCTCCATACAATTTACGAAACCCGATGCAACCCTCAGGCCAAAAAGTTTGCCCGCCCTGTCATAGTCCTTTTTTAACTAATTGATAAAATCTGGTATGTATCTGATAGTGATATTTATTTCTTAGTTGATTCTCAGCTTCCCAATGGTTATGCAAGTGAACCAAGAGATTTGAGCGTAGTGAGAAGCAAATAGATTCTCCCACCACAAGGCATGTACTAAATTTGAATTTGGGGCTAGCTTAGTAAACTGGGATGGCCCCACCACATTAAAAATTCCTCACAAAGTGGTAAATCCAGCCCATATGGATTGTATAGGTTTCTCATTCTACAGATCCAATCTCATCCTACTATGCAAGGATGGCAACTGGATTCCAGCTCCATGGAATCCAGCTTCATAGGAATTCTCTGCACAGCATCATTCAGAGAAAGATTGGGGAAAGACACAGATGTCTGGGAGAGGTCCAGAGGATCAAATGCTGTACAGATCTTATGGTTCTCCATTTTGCAGTGAGGATGTCTTAAGGGCTATTTTGGCCATGAATTACCTTATGTGGAGCAGCTGCACAGCCAATCCACATACCCGAGGAGGGGAGATGATTCTCACCTTTTTCTAAACATATTGCATCATTGCCCAGCTCAACTACTCAGTCTGGCTACTTGGCTGAGGATGTGCCCCAAATTGTTTGCTCCCGCAAAGTACTCATACTGGTATGTGCATACTCAAATCTGCACACAGATATCTGGAGACCCGGGGCCGAAAATCTGTCCCTAAATTATGATAAAGAAAAATTATCTAAATCCTTCTCGAATAAACCAAACAAAAATTACTCACCTGTTCCCACTTGGGTCATGTAGAAGTGTATAATAGGGTATACCAGCTATTCTTGCATTTATTATGCAAACATTTTAGGTCAAATAAAGATTTTAATTACTCTTTTTACAATACTTACTGGTAATAGTGAATATAAATATATTCAAAATTATGTTAACTTTTACAGTTAAAGAAATTACTTTCATAACTAGGTATCAGCAGAATTGGTTCCACAAAATAGCTGGGGCATATTCATTGCTAGTGTGAGCTTTAGAGATAGTTGGATGTGGACTTTAAAAAAAAAATTTTTGTCTAACTCTTCCATGGAAAAGTTCAAATTTTCTTTCAAAAAAAATCAAAAACTGAAATTCTACAATTCAGAAATTATGCCAGGGTCTCATGAGAGTTGTAGTTATGGTTTCTCATGCTACCATTCACCTTTATAGCCTGGGTTCTATGGATGGGTTATCTCTCCTGTGATGCAGCATGGTCTCACCTTACGGTGAAGAGAAATGGTTGCATCATGGGAGTCTCCAGCTTTGGTGCATGATGGGAGATATAGTCCGGCTGAGGAGCCTAGTTTATACAGGAGAATGGGGACATGAGGAAACCAAACTACAACTCTCATGACAAACTATAGCAGGATATCTGAATCAAAATATCTTGGGTTTTGGCTAACTTGTTTTTGGTTTTCAAGCATTTAGTTTTTTGACAAAAATAAATAAATAAAAATTCAGTGGAAAAAGATTCCTTTTCACATACACACATAAAAAAAAGTTTGGTGGAAAACCCAATTTTCTGCAAAAATATTTTCATTGAACTATTTGATCAGCCCCAGTAAGAATACAGAGTTCTGCTGAATTCAGTGGTAAATTGTCCCATTACATGTAAAACTATAGTTATTTCAGTATTCATGGGTAGTGGTGGGTATTTTGCCGTTTTGATCTACCTCTGTGCCAATGGGAATTGCCTCCTTAATAGCTATTTCTGAAAGAACTCTATTGACAAAATTATCTCACAAAATGGAATATCAATGACTGGATGGTTTTAATTCCCTAAACATCACTGTTCAGAACCTTCCAAGGCTAGGGTGCCTATAGGTGGAAGAGGAGGACAGGTCAAACAACTGCCGCTCATTATGGTACCATCATTTGGTTTATTTATTTTTCATTTAAAATTAAATAAACACATCTTAGAAAATCAGATGATCAAAAGTTATTGATCTTGGACACGATCATGATTTTTTTTTTAAGTTACAGTCAGCAGTATGGGACCAGATCCTGTAACTGGTCCATAGGGCTCCTTGTGCAAGCAAGTGCTATTCACATGAATAACAGAATAATTCTAACTGAACTAATGGTGTGGAAAGTCAGGCTGCTTCCACTCATGCTAAACAAAAGTCTGTATAATTAGGTTTTATTACAATTTACCTGTCGAAACAGTCATCATATCTCTCTGTTGCCCTGAACCCAATGATGGAGTATATGACAGTTGCTGCATAAATGGATGTGAGACCATTGATTATAGAGATAATCACAGCATCTTTCTCACAGTTGTTGCTGTAAATCAAAAGACAGAAACATCAATGAATTTTCACCAGTATATATGTATATAAATTTTTTTATTTTTTTATATATTATATTAAAAATTGGTTATTGGAATTATCACCAGATCAGGACACTAATTTATATGTATATAAAAATTTTTCTGAGAGTTTAGAAACAAATCTGTTAACTAGATTGACATAAAATTAATTTAAAACTGTATGCTTAAAAACTTTAACATTGCTCAGTTTTTTTTGTATTTAGTTAGACTGAAGGAATAACACAGCTACATCAAATTTTCAAAACAGTTAAAATTAATCAATCACATGCAAAAGTTATACTTGAAGAAATAAAGTTGTAATTAAGTTAAATTATTATGTGTCAGAGGATGAATTAGAATAAGAACGGCCATACTGGGTCAGACCAAAGCTCCACCTAGCCCAATATCCTGTCTTCCGATAGTGGCCAATGCCAGTTGCCCCAGAGGGAAAGAACAGATAATCGTCAAGTTCCCAGCTTCTGGCAAACAGAGGCTAGGGACACCATCCTGGCAAATAGCCATCAATGGACCTATCCAACATGAACTTATCTAGTTTTTTTTGAACCCTGTTACAGTCTTGGACTTCATAACATCCTCTGGCAAAGAGTTCCAAAGGGTGTCTGTGCATTGTGTGAAGAAATACTTCCTTTTGTTTGTTTTAAACCTGTTTCCCATTAATTTCATTTGGTGACGCCTAGTTCTTGTGTTATGTTAATATAAGAATATAGAATGTAAGAGTATTGTTCTCATTCCCATCCTTGCAAGATGGTTTTGTTGGGGGAAGGGGAAAAGGATAGGAATAATGTGACTTTTCCTAATCACTGTGACAGAGTGTCAGCCCTAGTGGCCAGTTTATATTTTACCCCTTACAAATCAAGAACTCTTGCATAGCTTATATTTGCTTTAAGGTTTTCTATACAATAAACAAAGCTAGAAACTTTTTTTTTTTAAATTATCCTTGACTTGTATCTATCCCCCCAGATCATTGGGGCTCTGCAGCTAGAGGCCCTGAGGGCCTCAAATGCCAGTTGTCTGTGTGTGTAAATGAAAGCTTACACAAAGAGCACATCTCCATTTTTGAGGTGTATTTCACCTGTATTTGAAAACTTTGCCTTGGCTGAGAGATACTCACAAGAATCATGAAACAATGAGAAGTTCTGTGCATTCAGGGAGGGATAGCTCAGTAGTTTGAGCATAGGCCTACTAAACCCAGAGTCATGAGTTCAATTCTTGAGGGGGCCATTTGGGGAACTAGGGTAAAAATCTGGGGATTGGTCCTGCTTTGAGCAGGGGGCTAGACTAGATGACCTCCTGAGATCCCCTCCAACCTTAATATTCTATGATTCACATCCAGAATAATGTGCTCAAATAAGGCAAGATGCATCATATACACTGTGACTGATATTGCAACCCTTTGAGGACCATATTGTGTTATGTTTACGTATCACTGTGGGCCGTAAATTATATGCAACTCCAAGGGAGAGGGGTATCACAGCTCCTCCATGAACCAAAACAGTGGGAGTGATTAAAGTGAATCATTCTGTAAACACCTCCAGAGAGGTATCACTCCCTGGTAGGCTTGCATATTCTGGTTCAAACTGGGTTTCTCAGAGACCAAGAGACAAAGAAAGGGATTTTTGATATAGAAAGACTGGGTTTAAACTGACTCAGGGACTACTTTCTCATCCAGAAAACAAACACCTGATAAATTTAGTGTGTTTAAATCTGTTTATTGTTTTGTTATGTCTTCTCTATATGCTTTTACTTTAAGAATAAATGTTCTTGTTGAGAAAAAGCTGTGAGATAACCTGTAACTGCTGGCAGTACACAATTCATAGCCCTTGGAGAGAAAGCAACATACAGGCACTGGTTGTTAGGAAGACTGGCTTGCTTGGGATATCACAGAGAGCTGAGCCACCTTGAAATGTCCTGATTAGAAGGGAGCATAGGCAGCTGCAGTGTCACAGGAATCAGCAAACAAAGCTGTAAACAGGGGAGTTTCAGTGAGAGTTCTGTTGGAGGAGAAGGTTTTTGTATTTTGTGTATTGTATTTTGTAGTTTATATGTGTGGAGGCTGGTAGGGGCAGTATACTGGGAGAGAAGCTGAGTTCTTATTGGGGGCGGGGCTTCTCTGCGTAGGGGTCCTATAAAGGTAGCCAGACAGTCAGGCAGCAGCATAGACAGTTGCAGCGGCACAGGAGCCAGCAAACAGAGCTGTAAACAGGGGAGTTTTAGTGGGAGTTAACAGGGGGAGTTTGCGGGACTAGGCAGAGGAATTGACAGGCTAGTGAAGGGAGGGAGTGGTGTTCTGCCAGGGAGGGAGTGGTGTTCTGGTGCCTGTTGGGGGGTTGGTTTGCTGTAGGTGGTGGTGGTTTGCTTTGGTTTGTGTTTCCTGGAATAACAGGTTTTAGGTGGGAAGGCTATGACCGATACAGAGGCAACAGTGACAGACACAATGAGGATGACTGGATGTGGAAGTTGCAACATGTACATGATCCTGGAGGGAGTACCTGAAAAGAGTTTCGTCTGCATGAAGTGCCACCTGATAGAGCTGATGGAAGAAAAGATCCGAGGACTGGAGATGCAGGTGGAAACTCTGGTTGAGTTTAGAAGGGGGTTCAAGCGGATGATGGAGCAAAGACATGCTGCTGAAGGGAAAAGCTCAGACTTGCAGATGGAAGCAGGACCAAAGAATTCTGAGGGGAGACTGCTGGGTGAGGAAAGTGGAACGGTGGAAGCATGGACTAAGAGAACCAGGCAGAAGGAAAAGACCGGGTGCCAGTGAAGGCAGAAATAAAACTCAGAACAGGTTTGCAAGAGTTGGGAAAAATGAAGAAGGGGGCCACAGCAGGTGGTCACTGAAAGTGAGAAGCGCAAGGAAGAAGAGAAAGAGGCAGCTAGTCCCATAGGAAGAGGGTGAAGAAGCAATGGAACATAACACCAAAATATGAGTCCCAGGATGGAAATTAGAGGGATAGGGATGGGTTGCGGTGGGATTGCAAGGGACAATAGAAATTGGAGAGGACTTGAAGCAGAGGGACAGGGGAATAGACGCGGAGAATCGCACTGTCACCAGAAAAAGGCAGGTCTACGTGACTGGGGGACTCCTTACTGAGAAGATAGACACGCTTGTAACTAGAGATGATCCAGAAGAAAGAAGGGTGTGCTGTCTGCCGGGTGGCTAAAGATATGGGATGGATGGACCTGAAGCCTTTTGGTAAATGTATAGCCACCTGGAAAGCATTTCATGGACAGAGGACTGTTCTCCTCGGGATGGACTTCATCTGAGTAAGGGAGGGAAATAGACTTCTAGATGGACGCTGGCCACAACTGATTAAGAGAGCTTAAACCAGGAATTTTGGGGAGAATATTGGGAGATGTCCAGTAACTCCATGCCGAATTTAACCATTGAGAGAGAAGAAAACAAAGGAAGAAAGGATACAGTCATGGATAGGAGAATAGACATAAGGAAGGAAAGGGTAAGTGTAGATACCAGTCTAATAAGTGATACTGGTGGTAGAATATCTGTGCCTAATCGGTAAAATGTAGTGAAAGCCAACAGCAAAAATAAGAATGTTTGTACACTATATGAGAGAGCCTAGGGAAACAAAATGGAGGAACTAGAAGCTACGTGCAGGAAGTGAAACCAGATATTATAGGGATAAACAGAACATGGTGGATAGTAGATATGACTGGATAGCAGGTATTGAAGGTTATATTTGCTGTTTAGGAAAGACAGAAATAAAGGCAAAAGTGATGGAGGTAGCATTATAATCATGATGAGGTAAACTGTAAAGAAATAAGAAGTGATGGAATGGATAAGAACAGAGTCTGTCTGGGCAAAAATCACATTGGGAAAGAAAGCTACTAGAGACCTCCCCTGGATAGTGCTTGGGGTGTGCTACAGACCGCTGGGATGCCAATTTGGATAATGGACAGAGACTCTTTAATGTTTTTATGAAGTAAAATAACTTAATGGGAATTGTGTGATCATGGGGAGAACTTAACTTCCCAGATATGAGACTGGAGAACAAGTGCTAGTAATAATAATAGGGATCAGATTTTTCTGGATGTGATAGCGATGGAAGTTCCTCACCAAAATAGTTGCTGAACCAACAAGAGGGATGCCATTTAGATTTGTTTTGGTGAGTAGTGAGTACCTCATAGAAGACATGGTTGTAGGGACACCTTGGTTCGAGTGATCGTGAAGCTAATTCAGTTCATCTAGATGGAAGGATAAACAAAAAATAGATCTGGACTAGGGGAGGGTTTTGATTTCAAAAGGGCTAACTTAAAAGATAAGGAAATTAGTTAGGGAAGTGAATTGGATTGAAAGAATTTGTGTATCTAAGGCAAGAGGAGGCCTGGAATTACTTCAGTCAAAAGTGCAGAAACTATTCAGAAGCCTGCCATCCCAAAGAAAGAGGAAAAAATTCAAGAGACAGGAGTGTAGACCAAGCTGGATGAGCAGATCTCAGAAGAGGTGATTAAGAAAAAGGCAGAAAGCTACAAGAAGTGGCAAGAATGGGAGGGATTAGCAAGGAAAGCTACCTTATTGAGGTCAGAACATGTAGGGATAAAGTGAGAAAGCCAAAAGCCATGTAGAGTTGGAACCTTGCAAGGGAATTAAAACCAATAGTAAAAAGATCTAATAGCCCAATAAATAAGAAGAAAACAAAGAAAGAAGAAGTGGGACCGTTAAACACTGAGATGGAGTGAAGATTAAGGATAATCTAGCCATGGCCAATATCTAAACAAATACTTTGCCTCAGTCTTTAATGGGAAGCGTAGGGATAAATGGTAAGGAATGACAAATGGGAATGAGGATATGGAGATAGATATACTACAATCCAAGGTAGAAAGCTAAAACATGAATAGCTTAATGGGATGAAATCAGAGGCCCAGAAAATCTCATCAAAGAATATTAAAAAGAATTGGCACATGAAAACTGACCATTAGCAAGAATTTTTAATGAATCAATAAACGCAGGGGTGTAACCGTATGACTGAAGAAGTGCTAACATAGTTTCCTATTTTTAAAGAAAAGGGGAAAAAAGTGATCCGAGTAACTATAACTGTTAGTTAACATCTGTAGTATACAAGGTCTTGGAAAAAATTGAAAAGGAGAAAGTAGTTAAGGACATTGAGGTCAAGGGTAATTGGGACAAAATGCAACATAGGTTTTACAAAAGAATAAATCATGTCAAACCCAACGCGGATCTCCTTCTTTGAGAGGGTAACAGACTTTTCTAGACAAAGGAAATGCCAGTCGGATCTAATTTACCTCAATTTCATGAAGGCATTGAATAACGGTTCCACAGGGGAATAATTAGCTAAATTGGGAAAAAGATGGTGATCAATATGAAAATTGAAGGTGGAAAGGAACAAGTTAAAGAGGGAGACTACGATGGGTAGCTGAAGGTGAACGTCAGGCTGAAAGAGTTACTAGTGAAGTTCCTCAGGGATTGGTTTTGGGACCAATCTTATTTAATCTCTTTATTACTAGACCTTGGCACAAAAAAGTGGGAATGTGGTAATCAGTTTGGCGGATAACACAAGCGGGAGTATTGCTAACACAGAGATAAGGACGCAGGATGTCATACAGAGATATGGATGACTTGTAAACTGAGTAATAGTAATAGGATGAAAATTTAAAGTGAAAAAGTGCCAAGGTCATGCATTTGTAGGGATTAAATAACAAGAATTTGATGAAAATTGGGAACATCAGTTGAAGTGGACAGAGGAGGAGAAGATCTTGGAGTAAATTGGTTGACACAGGATGACTATGAAAAGCCGCCAATGTGATATGGCTTGTTTAAAAAAAGCTAATGTGGTTAGGATGCATCAGGCGTAGGTATTTCCAGTAAAAGATAAAGGAGGTAATAGTAAGCGTTATAATACAAGGCACTTGGTGAAGACTCATCTGGAATACTGCGTGCCCAAGTTCTGGTCTCCCATGTTTAAGAAGATAAATTCAAACTGGAACAGGTACAGAGAAGGGCTACTAGGAGATCAAGAGGAATGAAAACCTGTCTTAATGAAAGGAGACTGAAAGAGTTTGCTGTTTAGCCAACCAAAAGAAGGCTGAGGGGAGATATGATTGCTCTTATAAATATATTCAGAGGGAATTAAATATCAGGGAGGAAGAAGAATTATTTAAGCTTAGTAACCAACGTGGACACCAAGAAATGGATATAAACTGAACTAGGAAAGTTTAGACTTGAAAATTAGATGAGTTTTCTAATCATTGAGGAGTGAAGTTCTGGAACATACGCCTTCCAAGGGGAGGTAGCGGGTCAAAAAGACATATCTGGCTTCAAGACTAAGCTTGATAAGTTTATGGAGGGGATGGTATGAGGGGATAGCCTAATATTGACAATTAATTTGGCAATTGATCTTTGATTATAAGCAGGTAAGTATGTCCAGTGGTCTGTGATGGGATGTTAGATGGGGTGGGATCTGAGTTACTACAGAGAATTCTTTCCTGGGTGCTGGCTGACGAGTCTTGCCCACATGCTCAGGGTTTAACTGATCGCCATATTTGGGGTCGGAAAGGAATTTTCCTCTGCAATTTTTACTCCATGCATCTGAAGAAGTACGTTTTTTACCCACAAAAGCTTATGCCCAAATATATGTTAATTTTTAAGGTGCCACTGGACTCCTCATTGTTATTGTCCACTATGTGTGGAGAAAACTCAGGTTTAGTATGTGAAATGCCATGAACTGCCCAAAGAGGGAATTTCTTTGGAATTGTCTTATTTAGGGAGCAGAGATTACCCAGCTGCAGACTTTATTTGGATTCTGCTCCTTAAATTTACAGAGTTGTTGAGCCCTACAGAGACTCTGGCTATCTATCCAGGAGCCTTTTGACTCTACACTGCTTCTGGACCCCATGGCATGATGAGTTCTGAAAAAAACAAGTTCCCACAGACTGCCTATTTTGCCATTTCCTCCCCTACTTTATAGCTTTGCTCCAAAGGGTGAGGGAGGGAAAGAGGGAAGAGACATTCAGTATGTAGTGACTCACATCATACAGCTTTAATATGCTGAATTCATTAGTATTATAGGGCATTGGTGTGCTCTGCTAGGATATGAGAAAAGAACAAGTGTTTTCAAAGGATGTAGAGAAAAGGGGGTTGAAGTTGTACTCTTTTATCCCTCCAAAGAAGATGTACTCGGTCTGAGCTTTCTCAACTTTTGGGGCTGAGAACTATCCAGCCCTAAATAATTATGCAATTAAAGGGCAGAATCTAACTGCAACACTTTATCTCAAATAATGAAATACTGATATCAAATTGTATTTTTTATGCTTGCTACTTACTGAATGGAATTGTAACTAGAGAAGGCGATGAGGCCTCCGAAGGCAAGGGAGAAAGAGTAGAACACCTGGGCTCCAGCATCCAGCCATGTGACTGGGTTAGCCAATTCAGTAGCCTGAGGTATAAGACAAAAAGCTTCATGAATGTATAATATGACATCTTATGTTGTATAATATTACAGCTTATGCTGAATATCAGAAAGTCATACTAGTGACTGGAACAAGATCATTGGAGATAATGGTACATAGTTAATTCTCACTCTTAAAACATGGACAGCAAACAGAATGAGTGCTTTTATAAACTTTTCTTTGTGTTTCTTATGTGTTAAAATTAAATATAAGTAGTTTTTTAAACAAATATATAAAAAGACAAGATTATGCAAATAATTGTCTTCCTTTAGGTGACAGTAGGTTCCTTATCTCTTTCCTCCAAAAGTGTTTAAGTTGTACTACTTAACACTGATTGATCAACAGATAAACCCTGATATCTTGGCTTCCCATGGCAGCTGAACACTACTTTCAGTGAGAAACTGTTCTGAAAATAAAACATTTTAATACAGATATCTGGACAGAAAATTCCAAGATAGGACTATAATCCCATTCTAAATCCACCACTTATGTTTCAAACTCAGGCTGAGTGCTTTCTACTGGTAGAGTATGGAAGCATTCTAGAAGCAAAATGTAGTAGGAGATGAGAAAACAGTTCACATTGTTCTGGAATGATCCCTCTGGCCCATTCAGGAGTTCAACAACATAATTTGAGGGGAGCATGTATTCTTTCATGGCTGAAAGAATAATCAGCATGATATGGTGATAGGTTTGAGATCGTAATCACCACTACAACAGAAGACCCAAATGGCTAGCATGCAGTTATTAACAATTTCCTAATGTGTTCCACTGGGAGCTGCAAGCAGCTGTACCTGCGGACGCTCAGATAAACAAAGCGTCTTGCAGCCTGCCAGGGGCTTACCCTGAACAAACCGCAAACCAAGTTTGGGAACCACTGCTCTAATGCAAAGAAGGGCTCTACCACCCAACTCAAGCCTTAAGGAAATGGCTTGTGGATGCCTGAAGGATAGTCAGAATACATACTGATGGAAGGGGTTTATTTTCTACTTGTCCTTAATGATATAGATATCTACTTAATGGCCTCATTCACAGACAAAGAATCCAATCACTTACATTGGGAGTGAATAGATATACAATTCCATTGACTGATCCTTTCAATGTCAAGCCACGGATCAGGAAAATGGTAAGCACAACATAAGGAAGAGTTGATGTTACATACACTGCCTGGAGAAGGAACATATAAATATTTAAAAGTATGACATAAATAGTTTCATGAAAAATAAAGAAATGAGAGGAGAAAACAATTAAATGTGAAACAACAGATAAACAATAGAAAAGAGTGTCAAACTGGTCATAATTAACATACTGTTGGAACGCTTGTGTTTGACAAATGCAGTACATGTATATTTTGAGTTATTAATATATATATATTGAGTCAATGCTCAATTTAAGGCAAGTTGTAACTCTTCAGCACTGAAGTCATGACTGCTAACTATGAAAAAAAAATCTACAACCTGATGTCTGATTATTACTGTTGCTATTACAAAAATTTGGGAGCTGCTGAATGCTCAACATTTTTAAAAATAAGGGTACTTATTTAAGTGCTTAACTATGCACTTAGGAACCTAACTTTAGGTACCGGGACTCATTTTTGAAAACCTTGGATTTGGTATTTAGATAGTAAGTATTGAGGGATGAGCACAAACCCCAGTAAGGATAGACACACATGATTTTAGAATGGTCATACCAAAAAGATCAGTCTATTGGATTATTCATTAAGACATCTTAAAGGTAAGTAAGATACAGAATGAGAGAAAGGCTTGTTGAGATCATGGAGCTGGATCCTACTGAATCCACACATACATTGAATTCCCATTCATCCTGCTTCCCTGTTCAAAAGGATTACTGAGATATGACATTTTTAAAAAAATTGATATTGGCAATAGGATTACTTTTGCTTATGAAATATGTAGCTTTTATAATATAACTAGTTTCATATATCCTCCTGTATAAATAGGGAATCACAATAGAATTTGTATATCTCACGCTCATATAAAACAAAATGTAGTACCTTTCCTGTTGTTTCAATGCCTCTGATTGTGCACACATACAGTACTCCCCAGGCACATGTTAAACACAGTAAAAGCCACCACTGTATGGTGCCTGAATCATTAATGGAACTGGAAATATTTAAAGTTTCTCTATACCAGAAATAATCTACAGGAGAACTCCTGGCACACTCGTCTACGTAACCTGTAACCATAAAAAGATGGTCATTCAGTAAATTTATTATAGATATGTAAAATAATTATACACCAATTGTATCCTAAATTACAGAACTGTAATCCCACTGAAATTTGTTTGGTAAATCTCAGAACCTCTTAGAACCTGGTTTCATGGGAAACTGATAGGTTCTTACAGAAGGAGGCCAGCCTAATTGCAATTCTCATGGAGAATTTGTTGTTTTAATAAACCTACCCTATATATGAAATCTGTGAAGCTGAACGGGAGGAAGACTCTTGTATATGAGTTTCCTTTCCCATTTTTTATTGACTAGCTATGAGGAGGTTATGGTGGCTTGGGGAGAATAAAATGGGGACGGAAGTTATGAAAACAGGTACAATTTCTACAGTATGTATTTTTGCTTTTTTTCCCCCCCAAGTAAAAGAGATGTATGCATGGGTGTTCTTCAGGGAGAGCTTCCCTCTCCAAACCCAATTTTAAAAAAAATCTTTGAGCCTTCCATTGTTTTTATCTTGTAAGAGATCTTGTCTGAGAATTCCCTTCTGGAATGTCCTTGAAGCAAGAGTCTCTACTGCCATTAATCATCCTCTTTCTTATAATATAAAGGGCACAATTCTAGAGTTGGAGCAATGTACAGGTGGATCTACTGGTTGTTGATTTCTCTGCATGAACAGGTAAGTTTGGCCAAATGTTAATGTATACATCTAGGAACTAAGAAAATAGTGATACGATAGGGGGACTCTATCCTGGGAAGTAGTGACTCTGATAAAGATTTGGGGGTCATGGTGGATAATCAGCTGAATGTGAGCTCCCAGTGCAACACTGTAGCCAGAAAGATGAATGCAGTCCTTGGACGCAAACACAGGGGAATCCTGAGGAGGAGTAGAGAGGTTTGTATTTGTGTTTGGCACTGGTGCATCAGTTGCTGGAATATTGTGTCCAGTTTTGGTGTCCACAGTTCAAGAAGGATGTTGAGAGAGGTTCAGGGAATGATTAAAGGATTAGAAAATATGCTTTATAGTGATAGACTGAAGGAGTTCAAGATTTAGCTTAATAAAGAGAATAAAGGGTCACTTGACTACAGTCTATAAGCATCTATTTGGGGAAAAATATTTAATAATGGGCTCTTCTGTCTAGCAGAAAAAGGTATAATACGATCCAAGGGCTGGAAATTGAAGCTAGACAAATTCAGACTGGAAATAAGGCATACATTTTTAATGGTTAGAGTAATTAATCATTGGAACAATTTTGCAATGGTTGTGTTGGATTCTCTCTCATGGAACATTTTAAAATCAAGATTAAATGTTTTTCTAAAACAGACGCTCTAGGAATTGTTTTTGGGAATTTCTGGGGCCTGTGTTATACAGAGTGCTTCCTGTCACAGGGCATCTGGCACCAGTACTCATGGTCAGGGAGACCTGACTCTAGAGGAGAAGCAATTCATTGGACTCACAGTCCAAAATATGCCAGGCTGATGGCCACTAGGCTGTAATTGTGGAAAATGAACTAGGCAACAGGACAAGTTCCAAGGAGCTGAAACAGAGGGTGAACAAGCCCTGTGGTTCCTGACAGAGCACTCTGGAAAGCGCAGCCAGACATGATTAATGTAATAGACAATCAGGAAGTTACAGGAGTCGAAAGTCACTGTGGATGGACAACACATACTGGAGCAGAAAGGCAGCACTTTGCTTCCACTTCAGGTTCAGCTACCACTTAAAATCCTTCAGCAAACAGAAAAGTTGCAGGAGCAACTGCAGGAGATCTGGGCCAATAGCAACATACCCACCAAGTCCAGCAACAGCTGTTGGAGGTTGAGTTAAAATGGGAGATGAAGAAAGAAGAGAAAGAGGCTGCTAAAGAAGCAACTTCGGAGTATGAACATAGCGAAGCAACTCAAGACCTCCCAGCTTCAGGAAGAGCTGAATAAGCTCACCAATAAACTGAAGCATAAGCATAAGCAACTACAGTTGGAGAAGGAAGCTTTTTACAATGATAGCAGGATCAAAATCAATGAGCTTCAACAAAGGACAGATGGCGAGCTGAAACCGGTGCAACTCCACAATCAGAAACTGCAACAGCTATACCATCTCACTCTGGTGTGTGCGATCAGCTGCAAAGCCAGCAGAAGCAGCATGAAGTGGCTCTGCAAGCCCTCCAGGACTGGATCTGGACATTGAAGACCCAGGACACAGTGCAAAGTCTAGAACTGCAATAGCGGCAGAATGAGGAGGTGATTGTGAGACAACACCTAACTGCAGGAATCCACCTAAGTCAAGGGTCCCCTCCTGTAGCAAGTTAAGGAACTGAAAGGACAAAAATGGTAGTCCAGGAGAGAGAAGACCTGTGTGAAGCAGGCATGAACATGGACCTTGAGATGGAAAACATGGTAACTGTTTACTAAGGGGCTTGCATCCCCACAGGGGAGTGGGCAACAGTCCAAGCATTCTGGAAGATGGTGCAGGAAGATGGATTCATCACTCAGCGAAGGACTTATAATCAATACCTGCCAATACAGAATTGACTATAGAAGCTGCAGTATTGGTGGTAGCCTAGACAGCTACTGAACTCCTCATGAACAAGGTTAGAAGACAGACAACCTTAGAAAACATGGTTGCTACAGCCCACAGGGCAAAGTAGAAATCATAGAAGATTAGGGTTCGAAGAGACCTCAGGTGGTCATCTAGTCCAACCCCCTGCTCAAAGCAGGATCAACACCAACTAAATCATCCCAGCCAGGGCTTTGTCCAGCCAGTCCTGAAAAACCTCTAAGGATGGAGTTTCCACTACCTCCCGAGGTAACCCATTCCAGTGCTTCACCACCCTCCTAGTGAAATAGTTTTTTCTAATATCCATCCAAGACCTCCCCCACTGCAACTTGAGAACATTGCTCCTTGTTCTGTCATCTGCCACCACTGAGAACAGGCTAGCTCCATCCTTTTTGGAACCCCCCTCCCCTCTAGGTAGTTGAAGCTGCTATCACTCTTCTCTTCTGCAGATTAATAAGCCCAGTTCCCTCAGCCTCTCCTCATAATTCATGTGCCCTAGACCCCTAATAATTTTTGTTGCCCTCTGCTGGACTCTCTCCAATTTGTCCACACCATTTCTGAAGCAGGGGGCCCAAAACTGGATGCAATACTCCAGGTGTGGCCTCATCAGTGCTTAATAGAGGGGAATAATCACTTCCCTCGATCTGCTGGCAATGCTCCTACTAATGCAGCCCAATATGCCATTAGCCCTCTTGACAACAAGGGCACACCCTTGACTCATGTCTAGATTCTTGTCCACTGTAATCCCCAGGTCCTTTTCTGCAGAACTGCTGCTTTGCCAGTCAGTCCCTAGCCAGTACAGTGCATGGGATTCTTCCGTCCTAAGTGCAGGACTCTGTTCTTGTTCTTGTTGAACCTCATCAGATTTCTTTTGGCCCAATCCTCCAATTTGTTTAGGTCATTCTGGACCCTATCCCTACCCTCCAGCATATCTACCTCTCCCCCAATCTTATTGTCATCCACAGACTTACTGAGGGTGCAATCCATCTCATCATCCAGATCATTAATGAAGATGCTGAACAAAACTGTACCCATGGGGCACTCCACTTGATCTTGTTGATCACTACCCGTTGAGCCCAATGATCTAGCCAGCTTTCTATCCACCTTATAGTGCATTCATCCCATCCATACTTCTTTAACTTGTTGACAAGACTACTGTGGGAGACCATTATCAAAAGCTTTGCAAACGTCAAGGTATATCACGTCCACCACTTTTCCCGTATCCACAAAGTCAGTTATCTCATCATAGTAGGTGATCAGGCATGACTTGCCCTTGGTGAATCCACGTTGACTGTTCCCGATCATCTTCCTCTTCTCCAAGTGCTTCAGAATGAATTCCTCAAGGACCTACTCCATGATTTTTCCAGGGACTGAGGTGAGGCTGACCGGATTCTCCTTCTTCCCTTTTTAAAAGAGGGGCCTATATTTGACTTTTTCCAGTCGTCCAGGACCTCCCCCGATTGCCACGAGTTTTCAAAGATAATGGCCAATGGCTCTGGGATCACATCAGCCTCTCTCAGATGCATTGCATCCAGCCCCATGGACTTGGGCATGTGCAGCTTTTCTAAATAGTCTGTAACCTGTTCTTTCACCACTGAGGGCTACTCACCTCCTCCCCATACTGTGCTGCCCAGTGCAGCAGTTTGGGAGCTGACCTTATCTGTGAAGACTGAGGCAAAAAAACACTGAGTACTTCAGCTTTTTCCACCTCATCGGTCACTAGGTTGCCCATTCAGTAAAGGTCCCACACTTTCCCTGACCTTCTTCTTGTTGCTAACATACCTGTAGAAACTCTTCTTGTTACCCTTCATATCCCTTGCTAGCTGCAACTTCAGTTGTGATTTGGACTTCCTGATTACAGCCCTGCATGCTCAAGCAATATTTTTATACTCATCCCTAGTCATCTGTCCAAGTTTCTGCTTCTTGTAAGTTTCCTTTTTGTGTCTAAGCTTACTGAAGATTTCTCTGTTAAGCCAAGCTGGTCGCCTGTCATATTTGCTGTTCTTTCTGTTTGTTCCTGCACCCTCAAAAAGGCTTCTTTACAGCCAGCTCTCCTGGACTCCTTTCCCCCTCATCTTACCCTCCCAGCAGATCCTGCCCATCAGTTCCCTAATGGAGTCAAAATCTGCTTTTCTGAAGTCCAGAGTCCGTATTCTGCTGCTCTCCTTTCTTCCTTTTGTCAGGATCCTGAACTCAACCATCTCATGATCACTGCTGCCCAGGTTGCCACCCACTTTTACTTCCCCTACCAATTCTTCCCTGTTTGTGAGCAGCAGGTCAAGAGGAGCATGGACCCTAGTTGGTTCCTCCAGCACTTGTACCAGGAAGTTGTCCCCAACACTCTCCCAAAACTTCCTGCATTGTCTGTGCACTGCTGTATTACTCTTCCAGCAGATGTCTGCATGATTGAAGTCACCCATTAGAACCAGGGCCTGTGATCTGGAAACTTCAGTTAATTGTCCGAAGAAAGCCTCGTCTACCTCATCCTTCTGATCCAGTGGTCTATAGCACACACCCACCATGACATCACCCTTGTTGTTCTTGTCCCTAAACTTAACCCAAAGACTCTCAACAGGATTTTCTCCAGTTTCATACTGAAGCTCTGAGGATTCATACTCCTCTCTTACATACAGTGCAACTCCTTCATCTTCTCTCCCCTGCCTGTCCTTCCTGAATAGTTTATATCCATCTATGACAGTGCTCCAGTCATGTGAGTTATGCCACCAAGTCTCTGTTATTCCAATCACATCATAGTTCCTTGACTGTGCCAGGACTTCCAATTCTTTTTGCTTGATTCCCAGGCCACTTGCGCTCATGTACAGGCACCTAAGATAACTAGCTGATTGCCCTACTTTCTCATTATGAATCAGGAGGCCTCCCCTTCTGCACCCTCCATCTTGTGTTTCCTCCCACTTCCTTACTTACCTCAGGGCTTAGGTCTCCATCCCCCAGTGAACCTAGTTTAAAGCCATACTTACTAGGTTAGCAAGCCTGCTTGTGAAGATGCTCTTCCCCTCTCTTTGTTTGGTGGATCCCATCTCTTCCTAGCAATCCTTCTTCCTGGAACAACTTCCTGTGGTCAAAGAATCCAAAGTCCTCTCTCCAACACCACCTGCATAACCTCACATTTATTTCCACAATTCCATGGTCCCTACCTGGGCCTTTTCCTTCAACAGGGAGGATGGAAATGAACACTACTTGCTCCTCAAACTCCTCTATCCTTCTTCCTAGAGCCACATAGTCTGCAGTGACCTGCTCAAGATAATTCTTGGCAGTATCATTGGTGTTCACATGGAGAAGTAGGAAGGGGAGCTGGCTGAGGGATTGAACAGTCTTGGCAGACACTCCGTCACATCCTGAATTGTAGCTCCAGGCAACAGCTCACTTCTCGAGTCTGGACTGCAGATGGATGAGTCTAAAGGAGTCCCTGACAACTACCATCCATCTCTTGGGAGTGATGATCATGGAACCCCTCATCCCTAGGACAATCCATCACATGCCTTCTGGTCAACGGGGTCTCTTTCTGATCATGGCACAACTTAGTGCACTACAGGACCAAAATGTGGGCAGCCTTGAAGGAACTAGAGAAAATACTGTCCTCAAGAGACTGTACCCTGGCTCAAGCCATGAAACAAAAGCAAGAGTTAGCTGGCCTGACGATAAAAGCAAGTGACAGGTAATGACAGCACTTGCTGTTATTGAAGAATCTGAGGGAGCCCCATGAAAAATCCTTCAACAGTCCCATGGTATCAAGACCCAAGATAAGAGAACTGAACTTCTAGAGGGTGAGAAGGCAGCCCTGAAGAGGGGATTGAGTCCCAGGAAATGTCAGACAACACAGGACAGATGGGGTGAGGCAAAGCCTCAAACCCTTGAAAGGGAAAGCTGCCAGGCTGGTGAGAAAGAAAGTCATCCCCAGAAAGGAGCTGAAGTACAAGAGGAAGGACTGAAACAGAGATTTTGGAAACAGCAGTACAAGACCCGAATCAAAGTGGAGCTAAAAAGAAGTCTAGCTTAAAGGTAAACTGGGACCCTTCAAGGGAGGAGAGTAAAAGTGTTTCTCCAATGGATAACATCACACATGAAGTGATGTGGATCCAAGAGACTCAGAAATGGGCTAAGCTGTTACTGAAGGCTGTAGGAAAAAAAGATTAGATTGCTAATAATGAGAAACCCCAAGGGAGAATTAGGCTCAATGTAAGACAACCTTAACTCCAAAGGATGTGCCTAAAAATGTATCCTAGAAGCTTGTGTCTGAGAAGATCAAGAAGAAGCCTGACTCCGGTTTGCCAATGGTCAGAGACTAATGCTGTTAATTATCTCTGATGCTGTTAATTATCTCTGGCAATACAAAATGTACAACTTGTTTTGAATTATGATGTACCAAAGACTACAGGGGAGTTTGTTTGCCACATAACCAACATAGGACTTTGTGAATATGACTTGCAATATTGTTGTACTTCAGTGATGAGAACAGAAGAATGGTTAAATGATTTGCAGACTTCTTTGAGGCAGTCAAACAAGAAAAATAAGAAGGACCTCTCTTGCTAGAAGAAATGATTGAGAGGTGACCTATGTCAGCAGTCCTGGAGAAGGTGCTTAATGGTTGAGCCCATTTAGACATAGGCAAATACTTAATCTTGCCTTGGGAAGGGCAATGTTCATTTTTTAAAATGGGGGGGGGAGGAGAATACATCACAGGGTAGCTGGTCCCTGGGGGGTGGGGGTCAGGTACCCAGCTTACCTGTGACAGGATCTGCTAAGGAGCGTGGCCCAACCCAGATCCACCTGCAGCTAGTTAATTGCCGAAGTAGCTGGGAAGCAGTTAGTTCAATAAGAAATACTTAGGTCTAATAAAGGCTCATGAGGGCTTAGTCAAGAAGCCAGCTCTCCTGAGGTGAGAGACTTCTCAGGGGAGCTGGTGAGGAAGCTATTCCAAGTGATGTCTACCTGGAAAGAAGAGGCTTATGGAGAAAGGAACAGGCAAGGGATAGGAACAGCCCCAGAGAACAAACTGAGTGTGGAACCTCCTTGGGAGCTACTAAAGACTTGCTCAACAAAGGGGAAAGAGTGGAAGTCAGCTGAAAACCCAGCAGAGGCCCAAGCTTCAGGCAGGAAATTCAGCCTGAGAGTGCTCCCTGGCTAGAAAGGCAAGACATAAGATTGATTAAACCAAAGGTGGAGAGTTCCCAGTGGAGCAGCTGACTGAAGCTTTCATTTATGTTTTCCTTTTTCCGTTACAATAAATGAGACCATCAGAACAGGTTGCTCCTTAATACTAGAAAGGCCTGGTTGGTCTTATACCTAGATGGGGAGAAACTGCGACACCATGCCTGACTGCAAGTGGGGGTGCTTCCACCTCTGTACTACTTCGTACATTCATGGTCAGTGTTCATCAGCCGTTAGTCTTTCCATGTTGTGGAGCAATATTTAAGCATTTGTTTGTTGGTTTAAGGCAATCTGTTCTGAGATCAACACCCAGAATCGGATCTTTTGTAATTGTCTAACCTAAATATCATTCTAGTCTGGACTACCAGAATATGCAGCTCTTTTATATTTGTGCCACATACATTTTGTCATTAGTGATTACTATTTTCTGAAATAGTACAGTTGAAAAGTTATATCTAACATGTCTCATCTCGCTTAGATGTATTTATATGTCACAAAATGTTACAGCCTTCTCTCATATTTTAAATAAATAGTTTCCAACCTGTTCTCTTGTCTGACACAGACTGGAACGTTCAAAGCTGCCTGAAGGTTTTAGATGGTCATTTCCCATTTGAAAGCTCCTAGGTGCCTTTGAAAATCTCAGACACAGTGTTAAAAGTTATTAAAAGAAAACTATCAATTTCATGTGTGATAGAAATCTGAAGTTTCAATGATGATGCCTAATTAATTTTCATATGTTTCTGAGTTTGTTTATACTGAGTGGAGCTCTTTATAACTTTAAAATGTGATTGTGCTAGTGTGAGGGAAGTGGGTACACTCTATCTTTACAGACCATGAAACATACAACAGCGTTATTGAACTGTATCTTTTTTAACCTATCAAGATTTTTTTATGGTGCCAATAATCTACAAAGTGCTCCTGAATGCTGAATCTTGCACTAGATTTTGTCCTTTTGCAAATACGTGTATTTTCCTATATATACGGTATCAACTCTCTCTTAGTGGCGCCCGTTCTAAAGAGAGTACAGTGTGTCAGCTATTTCATCTAAAGGCTGAAATTTAAGCCAGAGGGGTAGCTCAGTGGTTTGCACATTAGCCTGTTAAACCCTGGGTTATGACTTCAATCCTTGAGGGGGCCACTTAGGGTTCTGGAGCAAAAATCTGTCTGGGGATTAGTTCCCCTTTGAGCAGGGGATTGGCCTAGATAACCTCTTGAGGTCTCTTCCAACCCTGATATTCTATTATATAATAACTCAGGAACACAGATTTCATGTAAAAGTCAAATTGTATGGTGAATACTCTTCTGCAAAACTGAAATATTAAAATATCAAAATGCTGATAAAGTAGAGAGACAAGGTGGGCAAGTTAGTATCTTTTATTGGAGCAACTTCTGTTGGTGAGAGAGAAAAGCTTGTCCCTCTCACCAACAGAAGTTGGTCCAATAAAAGATATTACCTCACACCCAGCTTGTCTCTCTAACATGGGACCAACATGGCTGCAACTACACTGCATACAACCCTGATATAGTTGGTATGATATGTTATTTTTATACAAAAAAGTTCTTATTGAATGATTTGCTAATGACAAAAAGTGCTTTGCAAATTAAAATACTATTTCAAAATCTGTACCAGTTCTGTTAGCAGTGAGTGGGCAGTCACTCCAAGGCAAGGGCTCCTGGAAAGAGTTGAAGAAATACCACATCACCCAGGCAATGATAGTGTTATAGTATAAACCCACCAGGAAGGATACAAGCATTGCTGCTATACCTGAAGAAAAAGGAGAAAGATTATAATATACAGCTTTTAGTTGTTTTTAAAGGAATGTTAAAATATATCAACAAAAATATAAGACATTATTAAGCTAAGCCACCAGACTGATCTCAGTCAACTATATGAATGCTGTGAAAATTTGTATCTTGACAATGTAACTTAATAGGTTTCTTAATGGATATAGATGAGCACAACAATTCTTGTATGCTAGACACAAAGTAACACATATTATATATACAGCCTCTCCCTATAAACAACATTAGGGTTACAAAGGCAACTGTAAATTTAGTATTCCCTAACTTTTGACTGCTTGACTTTATAACCTTAACATTCTTTTAACATAAACTTAGGGTTTTCTAAATGTGATTTTCTAACAAGCAAACAAAAACCAAATTCCATTTTTTAAATCATATTGATCACACATGGGTAATCAGCACATTTTGGACATTTAGATGGACAGCACAGTCTTCTGCTACTCAACTTAATGGAGAACTTTTAGCAGAAGTAGGCTGTTATCCTCTATGCGGCCAGCTAGCAGGGGAGAGGTGAGATACTCATTTAGGCTTATAGGTATTTGCTGGACAGCAGAAGAATGTTGAGACTTGGGTATCCTGGGTTTAGTTACATGTTCTGGAGGAGCATGTGCTCTAATGGTTATAAATCTTCTATCCCTGTCCCCAAGTTCCTTCGTACTTCTCTCTGCTGTTATACCATTCCCAACCTAGTCTATTTGCTTATGTCCCTATCTCCCTCTCTGCTCCTTACCCCCTCTGAATTTGAGTCCAAGAACATACGTCTTCTCCTTCATGGTGCCTGGCATCAGCAGGGAGAGCACTGAGATCAAGGGAACAGTGAACTTAAGAACATAAGAACAGCCATACTGGGTCAGACCAAAGGTCCATCAAGCCCAGTATCCTCTCCTCTGAGAGTGGCCAATGGCAGGTGTCCCAAAGGGAATAAACAGACAGATTATCATCAAGTGATCCATGCCTTGTCACCTAATCCCAGCTTCTGGCAAACAGAGGCTAGGGATACCATTACTACCCATCCTGGCTAATAGCCATTGATGGACCTATCTTCCACGAATCTATCTAGCTCCCTTTTGAACCCTGTTATAGTAATGACCTTCACAACACCCTCTGCAAGGAGTTCCAGAGGTTGACAGTGCATTGCATGAAAAAATACTTCTTATGTTTGTTTTAAATCTGCTACCTATTTATTTCATTTGGCGGCCCCTTGTTCTTGTATTATGAGAAGGAGTAAATAACACTTCCTTAGTTACTTTCTCTATACCACTCATGATTTTATAGACCTCTATCATATGCCCCCTTAGTTGCCTATTTTCCAAGCTGAAAAGTCCCAGTCTTATTAATCTCTCCTCATATGGAAGCCATTCTATACCCCTAATCATTTTTGTTGCCCTTTTCTGAACCTTTTCCAATTCCAATATATCTTTTTTGAAATGGGGCAACCACATCTGCACGCAGTATTCAAGGTGTGGGTGTACCATGGATTTATACAGAGGTAATATGATATTTTCTGTCTTATTATCTATCCCTTTCTTGATGATTCCCAACATTCTGTTCGCTTTTTTGACTGCTGCTGCACATTGAGTGGATGATTTCAGAGAATTATCTACAATGACTCCAAGATCTCTTTCTTGAGTGGTAACAGCTAATTTAGACCCATCATTGTATATGTATAGTTAGAATTATGTTTTCCAATGTGCATTACTTTGCATTTATCAACATTGAATTTCATCTGCCATTTTGTTGCCCAGTCACCCAGTTTGGTAAGATCCTTCTGTAGCTCTTCACAGTCTGCCTGGAACTTAATTATCTTGAGTGATTTTGTATCATCTGCAAATTTTGCCACCTCCCTGTTTATTCCTTTTTCCAGATGTTTTGTGAGATGGTTTATGTTAAATGTGCGTCTCCCTGATCTCAGTTCTGGTGTTTGATGACACATTGGCTCTGGGCAGCTGAGAGGAGCATTTCTAGGTAAAATGACGGGGATAAGAGGGGTTCTTAAAATCATTTCATTTTGATTTCTCAGATCAAAATTACATCTTTTTCCCTGCACACATTCTGTGAGAGAGCTGACCATTTTAGCTGAAACTTAAAAAAAAAATTCAGTCTGAGGCAGACACCTGGCATGAAAGCAACCGACTCTGCATGTAACAACAAACACTAGAAAATGGCAGCATTGTATGTTGCATTTTCACCAAACACTTGTTTAATCCTCTTTATCACCCAAAGATAATTAAGAAGTAGATTGTGATTCAGACTATATACCCATTGAGGGGAGTAACCCCCAGCTCACACTCACACTTGGGCCATCTGGACCTTGGGTATAGGTAAGTAGTAGTAGCAAAATTATTTCCTTGTTTATTCTCCGCCCTAGAGTAGGTGAGCAGTGACTGAGTGGGAAATGGACAGAGTGGTTGGAGCCTGGATTCTGACTCCAACCTTGCTGGTAAGAGTAGCTGAGTCAGTGCAGATGTGGTTAGATGTTGATAGATGTTTGGCTGCGTGTATGTGTTCCCTCTGTGTGCTGCCCCAACCCTGCACAGATAGCTGGCATGGCAGACCTCAAGCAAACCACCCAATGACTACAAGATATGGTAAGGGATGAAGGCATCCAAGCAGGTTTATTGTCAATGAAGCATGGTACTAGTATCCTGCAGACTCTACTGGACCACTAATAAATGTATGCTCATAACAATGGACCAGCTCAGTGAATGGTGGGACTTTCCATTCCTCCCTAGGCCAGACAAAGATAATCCCTCTGAGATACATCTTTATATTCTGATACAAACAAGTTACGTGCTTCCTCTGATATACTTAATTATTGCTCCTTGATGTGGCTAGTTATCACTCATCACCTTGTACATGTTGATTCAATCAAAACATCTCTATTACGTATTGTCATCCTGACTTTATCTTTTAGGAGGGTTCAGTGTGTCCCTGTTATCTTTGGGGAATGTTTTTGTATCAGCCTTAGGAATGTGTATTTCTGCAATATTAGCCCTGTTCTTGCCAGATTCTGTGAGCAGGTCCTGCCTCATACCAGGCCTCAAATACAAGGGTTTATGTCTCAGGCTCTCTTTCTACTACAGCAGAATGGGGTAGAAATTTAATGACGGTATGCAGGCTAGCAATAATTTTTCTACACCTCCTAGGAGCAAGGAGGAAGCAAGAGAGAAAAATTCCAAGGTATGTCTCTGAGTCACAATACTGCCTGAAGCTTCTCCCAGAGTAAGGCAGTTTATGCACCACCACTGATTTAGGTCTAAAGATTTTGCCTGAAAACAAAAATCTAGCCCTACACTGTCATAAATAGATAGCTAGGGTTAAGGTTTCTTTTACCTGTAAAGGGTTAACAAAGGGAATCAAACACCTGACCAGAGGACTAATCAGGAAACCAGATTTTTCAAAGTAAGGGTGGGAACCTCTGGAGGTTTTTGGCTTTGTTCTCTGTTTTTTTTGTTTTCCTCGGCTGTGAGTAAACAAGCTTTTCTTCTGTCTCCAATCTTCTGTCTATCCTTCTACTACCAAGTGTGAGTACAAAGGCAGCAGAATAGTCCAACTATAAGTGTGTTTTTTGTTGCTCCACTGGTATCCACATTGACACCACAGAATTATTAGGTCATCAGATAGTAATTAGTGATACTAGATCACTACTGACCTGGGCTAGATTCAAACCAGTTACCTACAGATAAAAGGCTTCTCTGTATTTATTACCCAGCCTTGAAGCTGGGAATATCATTACAACTTTATTCATTATGTAAAAAGTCACCATCTATAAAGTGTGAAGATTTACCTGTAGATTGTATCTCACTGTGAACACACACTACTAATGAGAAATTAGCATACTAATGCACTCATAAAAAGTAACATATGTCGATAAATCTTCAGATTGTTGTAGAAGGTTTGCATTTGCAGTCCTTTTGTTCATGGCAGGTTTTGTGTGAGACTATTTAGCCACAGTCGTGAGCAACAGGTGGTGCATAAGCTGCACCGTCCAAGGAGTCACTGTGCATAACAGATACCTTTCTGGGACATAGACATTTGCTGCCATTACAGGGTAACACCAAATTATGTTAGCCCTGCACTGGCTCAGATGAGAAGCAGGGGAGCAAAACTCTTGTACACCAGGCACAGAGATCTTACCATCCCTGTGCATGGTCCAAGTCACAATGTAGCCTTTTATTTAAAAAAGTCAGGAACTCTCTGAAGACATCCAGAATATTTCTCAGTGAGAATTAGGCCCTATATTTTTAATGCATTTTGACTGCACTGTTTAGAGGACGTCTCTTGCAGGAAGTTTACCAAGATATATCTGTTGAAAGCAGATTGCTTTCCTTTTCATTAGTTCCAATGAACAAGAAATGTTGAAATTGTAGACCCAGCACCTAAAATGACTTCTTGTTTTAAATTTGTGACCAGTTAGGGAGTTTGTCCTTCTAGGGTGTTAGCTTGGCTTTCAATGAAAGTTTTTTTCTGGGTCATTAGGGCAAGTGGGGGATGGCTGTAGGATTGGGATGGCTGGGACTGACATTTGTGTTGTTGTGACTGCTGGAGGATGTTGACATTCTCACTGATTATGGAATGAGAAATGTACAGAATAATAAAAATATGCACTTCTAGGGAGGATTTGGAAAATATTAATTGCAGCTCTTTACCAACTCTGCAGTTCTGCCTGTTTACCACCAATCGGGACTGCTATTAGGGGGGCTATGACTTTACACAGGGAGTCTCCTCATCCACTTTGCCCCTGCAACTGCACCTGAAGCTAGCACCACTACTTACAATCACACTCAAGCAAACTCTGCCTTTAACCAGGGACAGCTGGGCCTCAGCACGTGGGCTGAGATCATACCTTCACAGTTCTGGGTCTGTTTGCTCAATATTGTCATGTTTGTGTTTTAATGGGATGAGTGTAAAGTGGTGCTGATAGTGGATTACTGGTGTTGAGAGATTTAGATGAGGAGAAGGAGTAAATTACGGCAAAAGTGGTTTCTCTTTTTGTGGTGAGAGCAAAGGAAAAATTATTTAACGAATCCCCTGGTGAGCGTATGCAGTCTCTGTGGCAGGCAGACTGATTATGGGTAACAGCAGGATTAGAAATGTGAGCGGTTTGTGGTGTGAGAGCCACTGTTTTTGAGGGTGAGAGTGTGACAGTTGATAGGTGGCAGATTGAAAGGGTTTGTACCATTGTGTGACAACCCCTTGCGGTTAGAGGATAGTCTTGAATTCTTCTCTCTGCCACTTCCAGGACAATGGAACTGATAGGGATGAGGAGACTATGGAATTTGGTGGAACTTTGATTTCCTTCTTCATCTAGCCACAGTAGAAGGGTGGCTAATGAGAGAAGAAAGACATAACTGGTACAGAAAAGGGGGGAATCCTGTTTTGAGAAGAACAGAACAGTAGGGTGTGGGAGGCCCTAAGGTGTGAGACAGCTAGTTGGTGTGAATCAGTGGGTGAGTGGTTTAGAAAGGAGTTTGATTATGGCTTTGCATCCAGCTTTAGGGATCACTTTTTGGGAACTCAGCTGCATCCTTTCAATGGTCACTATTAAGTTGCCAAGAGGGTGATAGTGTTGCCATATGCAGGGAATATGGAGTCTCAAGGAGGTGGGAAAAAGAGGAGAAGGTGGTATGGCTGTGAGGGCTTGGGCTCTTTGATCCCTGAGGTGACTGACAAGGCTATAAAAATAAGACATTTGCAAGAAGGAGGGGTAAACCAGGAATGAGATGTTTAATCTTAGCAGTGGGTGGAGCCAACAGAACTGTTTATCAGGCAGTTGAGTTTTCATGAGACAAGGATCATAATGATAAACACAGAGACTTGAGGGAACAAGGGCCTCATCACCTTTACTAGAGTTTTAGCTCTTAATATTTATTGATTCTGGAAGCAGTGAGAGAACTTTGTGCCACCACCTGTGCTTTGGACTTGTGCCCTTCTGAGTTGTTGAAGGTCAGGGGGAAGTACTGGGTCATTTTCTGGTGGAGACTAAAGACAGTAGCCTGCCAATTGCTTTGAAGGAACATTAGTGCAGCCTCTTTCAAAGAGGTCAGTACTTGTTCATAACAATCAGTCCACTTCTTCCATTTTTCATTAAGATTGTGCATAAGGCTATAGTAAGATCACTCCTCACAGTAGCTGGGTGTACTGGATCTCCTTACTCCTTGTCAGTCAGGGTACAGACCAAGTTTTAACATACAGACTATATGGGTCATGCTGGTCATTGAGCTTCTCCTGATGATGGATGAAGATCAGATGACCATGCTGGTATTATTAGATCTCTCCAGTGCCTTCAATACCATTGATCACAAGGTATTATTCACGTGTCTACAGACCTTTTCAGAAGTGAACAGGACTGCTCTTCAGGGGGTTCATTCTTTTCTCAGACATCTCACTGGGTAGTTGTGAGCAATTACTCCTGTTCCTGAAGAGCTCTTAAATGTGGGTTGCCACAGGAAGCCCCTCTACCACCCCTCCTATTCAATGTGTATACAAGACTGCATGGAGGGATAATAAGGAGGTATAAGGTGCAGTGATTTCATTATGGTGACTACATCCAATTGTATGTCTCTATCTCATCCAACACAGAAGAAACCATTCAGTGTCTCAGACAGTATTTAACTGAGATTGGGATATGGATGAGATCGAGCTGTCTGAGGTGAGGAGGGGGTTTGGGAGAAGCAGCTAGAAGAGATGGGAGACGTAATATCAGACCTTCTGACAAAGAGTGTGTGTCCATCTTTAGTTATCATGGGTCACAGCTGAAAGGTAATTTTGGAACCCACCGGCTGCTGTTAGGGGATTACATTACAGGAATAACCAAGTCAGCTTTTTGCCATTGACACATGGCCAGAAGGTTGCCACTTTCCCTTTCAGATGCAGACTGTGCCACTACCTATTCATTGGTCACCTCAAGGTTAGACCATTGCAATGAGCTCCACATGGGGCTACACCTTAAAACTGTTTGGAGATTGGAGCTAATGCAGAATGCTGCAGTTCACTAGCAGGGCATCTCATTGGGAACACACCACCACAGTGCTCCAGGATCTGCACTGGCTGCCTATTGGTTTCTGATGGAGTCTAAGTTGTTGGCCATGACCTATAAAGCCCTAAATGGGCTGAGAAATGCCTACCTGAGACCACCTGCCTCCCCATGCCACTCTACCACAGCTGAGGTTTGTGACAGTCAGTGCCCCCCATAAGGCTTTATGGAAATATGCTTATGTATGTGTATATATATATAACATGACCTCCTGAGGTCCCTTCCAACCCTGATATTCTATGATTCTATGAACATAACTAGAATGTGTTGTATGCTACATATGCCATGTAACATATCTCTGTAAAGGTTATGATCTACTGAATCTATTAATCCTGTTTCTAGGCATGTATCAGTTTTGTATTCAAAGTTATGAATATTGGCTGCATACTTGTTTGATTCTAAGTAGGCTGTAGTGAAGCCATTGGTCAGTTTCCTGAGAAAAGACTATTCTCGGTAAGCGCCCATTCAAGAAACACTTAAGCCAACAATGAACTTGGAGACACCAATCCACGTCTGGGCTTTCCCAGGAATGTGGCTTGGCTGGTAAGGAACTCAGTCATGCATGGACATGTGACTTGCCCAGGTGACTCCAAAACTCCATTTTGTAGCTGGACTTTGCATAGGAGAGAGGAGGGAGTCTCCGCCCACAAGAGAAAATCTATTTAAGCCCAGGGGAGACCCCTCCATTTGTTTTTTCAGCTGGCTAAAGAGAGAGCCTCTCCACCCGCAAAGATACCTGAAAGAAACTGGAACAAAGGACAGTGACTGCAAGGGGTGTGAGTGATTGCTGGACCCAGGGTAAAAGGAGATTAGTCTGTAAAAGGGAGCATTCTGGAACTGGTGAGGATTTTATCTGTATTCAGTTGGATTAGACATAGACTGGCGTATTTTATTTTATTTTACTTGGTAATTCATTTGTTCTGTCTGTCACTATTTGGAACCACTTAAATCCTACTTTCTGTATTTAATAAAATCACTTTTTACTTATTAACCCAGAGTATGTATTACATGGGGGGGGGAAAACAGCTGTGCATATCTCTCTATCAGTGCTACAGAGGGCGAACAATTTCTGAGTTTACGGATTTATTTGGATTTTAAACCCCACTAGGAGTTGGGCATCTGAGTGTTAAAGACATGAACACTTCTGTAAACTGCTTTCAGTTAAGCCTGCAGCTGTGGGGCAAGCAATTTAGACCCTGGGTCTGTGCTGGAGCAGACGGGCATGTCTGGCTCAGCAACATGGGATGCTGGGGTCCTGAGCTGACAGGGAAAGCAGGGGTAGAAGTAGTCTTGGCATATCAGGTGGCAGCTCCCAAGAGGGTTTCTGTGATCCAATCTGTCACAAGGTCAATAGGGATTTTTTTCCCCTTGTGAGTAAAGAGAGGAGGCTGCCAGCAGGACATTGTTTCTGAGTGGCTTTGGGACACTAGAATTTACCCCTCCCACTGTTTTCTTGGTCCAACATAACCCAAATTTGATTTTTTTTTTCCTGGGCACAAAGCAAAAGCCGTTTATTTCCTAGGGGTTTTGAAGAAGGTTAAGGGTATGTTTCCTGAGACAATGGAGGGAACTTTTTTATAGCTTATAATTGGCTGGGTGAGCTGAATTAATTTGTTCCTTTTTCAATCGAAAGGGGAGGTTGGCTGGTTAGTTGTTTTTAATGCTCCTGGGTGTATTATACTGTTGTGTAAAAAGATTGTCAGGGAACCTACCCATTGTATTCTGTGTTGTAATTGAAATCAATATATTTGAAAATGTAGAAAACATTCACAAATATTTAATACATTTCAATTGATATTCTATTGTTTAAAGGTGCGATTAATCACGATTAATTTTTTAAATTGCAATTAATTTTTGAGTTAATTGTGTGAGTTAACTGCGACTGATTGACAGCCCTATTATTAATGTATACAATGTTGTATACCAATCACTGCTTATGACTCTACGTATGACTGACAGATATGGAGATTGAACTCCTCCATCTTACTCAAAATAACTACAGCACAGGTCGTTGACACACTTAAAAGAGTTAATTTCAATTCTAGAGAGAAATTGTTCTAGATATATTCCCCATTTTAGAGATATTCCCTGTCACCGGTAATCTCTCTAAAACCAGGGTGCAGTTTTTAAATGTGCCCACTGTTCCTGTGCACTGGAAATGGGACATCAAATAGTTATCAGATGGTAACAGCTTTTGATCACTACTAACCTGGGCTGCATTCAGATAGACAATGTAGAAGTTAGTCTCTGAACTCATAATTCATTCCCTGAGACATTCACTCTGCTCCAAAATAAAACAATAAAGCCTCAATGGCAAAATTAATAATGTGGGCTTTTATGCATTTTGTTTGGTTTAGTTGTAAGCTTCCTGAGACTTACCTACTCCCTTCAGGGTAGGATGGATAGAACTCCAGACTCCCATACTGCTTTTTCTCAGTCTTTGACCAATGGCAAACTCAAGATGAAGCAGTGGGATACCTTCCAGGACAAGCAAAATGAGAAAAGGGATCATAAAGGCACCTGAAATAAAAATATTTCATACATGTGAAATATGATAATGAAGCAGGAATTTCAGTTTTACACAGGAATGATGACGCTATATGGAAATTATACAGAAGGAAAACAAGATGTAAAAGTCTTTGTACAGAATATTTTTCTCTGAACAGTGTTTTTGACTAATCTTATTTTTGATAATAACTGATACCATGAGACAAACCGATTTGGCTTGGTTGCCAGTCCTGTCCAACATCAACCCTTTTGATATCAGGCAATAAGTCACACTGTGGAATCTGCTCCTTAATGTGCAAAACATGCCACATCTACCTCATTTAAAGATGTGCTTAATCCACTCATCCACTGTTCTAGCTCCAGGAATCTCTGTAAGACATTTCTTCTAAAGAAATTCAATGTCTCCTCCAGAAGGCATACTAAGTGACAAGAATAAGCATCAAAAATAGCCAATGCCTGTCTTATGACAGGTCCAATAGTCCATCCCCCTGTGTGTAAACCTCAATCACTTCAATATAGAGTGCTGCAAAATGATGGTAACTGTCATCTTTAAGACTCTCCCCTTTGCTGCTGTGATTAGTTAGAATATGTAGGCCATATACTTGCAAGCTGCACCCATTGGCAAGGGCTGTCTGGTTCCCTCAAGGATTTGCAGAGTGCCCTTCCCTCAGCTATTGAATGGTTAAACATTCAGACTAACACACTTGACTTAAATATCTATATGCATAACAATTTGATATCCAGATTGTTCGATGGAAGAACTTTATTAAATCTATGACTTCAACCAAGTGAGACCTATTTCTTCCTATAGTAACAAACAGGCCCAAACTGTGCACCCAATAATGAAACTCCATTGCTTTGGTTAGCTGCCTCTGTGGAAGTGTCACCCTCTTTCTGAGACCTTGTAGAAGATTCTCTTTGGGATTGGGATTAATGCATGGGCATAAAAGTGGTAGAGACTGGTTGGGATGCAGGTGGATATTGGCAGAACTGGGCAGTCCTGTATTGCGTGCAGGCAGTTTGGGGCAGTGGCAAGGGATATATCTTCCTCATAAATGCCTAAATATGAAAGGTAACACAACTTTTTTAAGGTGCAGAGAATAGGGGGAACGGTCTCAGTGAATGCCATTCCTCAGGTCCTGCACTGAGGCTCATGGCCTCTGAGTAGATGGCCTTGGCTCCTGCAGAGCCCAGTGAATTTACAGAGTTTCAAGGTCTCAATACCCCACAGTTCTTTCTGGAGGAAGTTAATTCCATCTGCCAAATTGACCCAATTCCTGGGAGACACTGTGAGGAAGATTAGCCCCTCTACAGGTTTTATCACAGGATAACATGATTTAAACATAGGTGAGAGAGGCAATATCTTTTATTTTTAGGGATAACTCAGTGGTTTGAGCATTGGCCTGCTAAACCCAGGGTTGTGAGATCAATCCTTGAGGGGGCCATTTAGGGATCTGGGGCAAAAATCTGTTGAGCAGGGGTTGGACTGGATGACCTCCTGAGGTCCCTTCCAAACCTGATATATGATTCTATGAAGCTTTCAAGCCACACAGAGCTCTTCTTCAGGTCTGGGAAAGGTACTCCCAGCATCACAGCAAATGCACTAAAGAAGCTGGTCTCTCTCATCAACAGAAATTGGTCCAATAAAAGATATTATCTCACTCACCTTGTCTATTGTGGGACCGAAACAGGTTCAACTATACTGCATGATTTAAGCATAATCACTATCCTGATATTTATTATATAGATTCTGGATTGGAAAAAAAAGAGACGCATGGTAGATAAAAATGTGTAAATACAAACTATGTGCTCAGAGCTATGGGTGAAACTCTGACCATATTACTCAAAAAACACTGATATATGAACTCCATTATAAATCCCTGACTATCAAAGGGCAGATTACAATATAAATTCTTGTGCCCATGTGTCACCTACATTCTTTCACTTCAGACAGTTTTTTCTTCAAAAGTGAAGAATTTCACTGTAGCACCTTCTCTTTCTGGAAAGAAATGATGGAGACAACAAGAAGGGGTTTTACAAATATGTCAGACAAAAAAGAAAGATCAGGGATAGTGTGGGGAAGGTGAGCTGACAATAGAAGATGATAAGAAGGCAGAGTTGCTCAAGGCCTACTTTGCTTCAGTCTTCATACAGAAAATAACATGTGACTTGACAACTAGTGAAATTATCATGGACAATAAAGGAGAAGGGATGCAGTTCTGGATAAGTAAAGAATATGTCAGAGATCTTCTGGGTAATCTGAATGAATTCAAATCAGCAGGGCCTGAGGCTACTCACCCCTAGGGTACTGAAGGAATTAGCTGAAGAAATCTCTGAGCCACTGACAATAACATTTGTATACTCATGGAGGACAGGTGAGGTCCTGGAAGACTGGGAAAGGGCTAATGTAGTGCCCATCTTTAAAAGGGATAAAAGGAGGAATCAGGGAACTACAGAACAATCAGCTTGTCCTTGATACCCAGGAAACTACTCAAGTAATGTATGAAACATTCAGTTTGCAAATACCTGGAGGATGAAGGGGTGGTCACTAGCAGCCAGCAAAGATTTACCAAGAAAAAATCATGACAAGCCAGCTTGATTTCCTTCTTTGACAAGATAACTGGTTTGGTGGATAGGGGGAATGTGGACATAATATACTTGAACTTTAGCAAGGCTTTTGACATGAAATTCTCATAAGTAAGCTGGAGAAATGTAGGCTCAGAAGAATCATAGACTTTAAGGTCAGAAGGGACCATTATGATCATTATGGCACAACGCAGGCCACAAAATCTCAACCACCCACTCCTGTAACAAACCCCTAACCTATATCTGAGCTACTGAAGGCCTCAAATCGGTGGTTTAAAGACTTCAGGGTTCAGAGAAGCCTCCAGCAAGTGACCAGTGCCCCACGCTGCGGAGGAAGGCAAAAAACCTCCAGGGTCTCTGCCAATCTGCCCTAGAGGAAGATTCCTTCCCAACCCCAAATATGGCAATCAGTTAAACCCTGAGTATGTAGGCAAGACCCACCAGCCAGACACTCAGGAAAGAATTCTCTGTAGTAACTCAGATCCCACTCCATCTAACATTCCATCACAGGCCATTGGGCATATTTACCACTAATAGTCAAAGATCAATTAATTGCCAAAATTAGGCTATCCCATTATACCATCCCCTCCATAAACTTATTAAGCTTAGTCTTGAAGCCAGATATTTCTTTTGTCCCCTCTGCTCCCCTTGGAAGGCTGTTCCAGAACTTCACTCAATGCTCATGGTAAAAAAACATTTGTCTAATTTCAAGTCTAAACTTCCTGATGGCCCATTTATATCCATTTGTTCTTGTATCCAGATTGGTACTAAGCTAAATAATTCCTCTCCTCCCTGGTATTTGTCCCTCTGATATATTTATAAAGAGCATCTTTCTCCCTAGCCTTCTTTCGTTAGGCTAAACAAGCAAGTTCTTTGAGTATCCTCTCACAATCAAACAGGTTTTCCATTCCTCAGATCATCCTAGTAGCCCTTCTCTATACCTGTTCCAGTTTGAATTCATCCTTCTTAAACATGGGAGACCAGAACTGCACACAATATTCCAGAGGTCTCACCAATACCTTGTATAACACCTCCTTATCTCTACTGGAAATACCTCCCCTGATGCATCCCAAGACCGCATTATATACCAGCTCAGAATTTCCTGCTGATTGACAATCCTGAGGTGTAGCACCCCCGTCAAGTACACCTTATGTCCAAACAAGTCCAGGCATTTGGCATCCTTGGACTTAGGCACTGGGGCTTGTTGCCCCTGGTTCTCCTCATTTACTGCCACAACCGCAAATGAACAAGGCTGCAAGTGATAAGAGGGTATTCAACACCCTTGGCAGTGGGAGGGATGGACGCCAGGGTCTGCCAGATGGTCTTAGCATTGGCCTAAATGGTTTTGATGAGGGGCAGAGCCACCCTCGAAAGACCTTCTGGGGCCAAAATGTCAACCACCGCGTCTTCTGATTCCACCACATCCTTGGCCTGCAGAACCATGTTGCGTGCCATCTTGCAAAGGAGGGCCTGGTGGGCATGGCTGTCTATTGGGGGTGGTCCAGAGATAGAAGTGCATGCAACAGACTCATCTAGGGAGGAGGAGGAGGCTAAAGGGGGAACAGGGTCCTCCTGTCCCTCCTGCTCATCAGGAACCTCTTGTCCTGTCTTGCTAGCTGGACCAGGTAGACCAGGGTCCTGCTCAGAAACCGGAGTTGGAGTTGGTTTCATGGGGAGGCAGGAGCACAGCACCTCCTTGGCACCCCTAGGGGTGGGGCAACTGACAGAGGCCTCCAGCACTCGTGGTTCAGAGGTGGCCGATAGGGAGCCTTTAGACGGGGCGCTCCTGGTGGTATGCCAACGGCGTCAAAAATAGCCACTGTGCTGGTCCCTGCCACTGCATAGGCCATGGCCCTGCCCCCACCTCAGAGCATCCATGGCCTGACTCCATGGTCAGCCCCACTCTGAGTATCTAGATTTCACCTCTGAATCCGAAGACCAGGATCGGGACTGTGAAGGCCAGGGTTGTGCTGAGTGGAGCTGATCCAGCGAGCGGTGCTGCACTGGGGAGCAGTGTCTTGATGCTGGAGAGTGGTGCCATGAGGCTGGAGTGGTACCATGATCTGGAGCTGCGTGGGGTCATTGAGCAGCATTGGGACCAGTGCCAGAACCAGGATCTGCTACGCCATGGAGATCAATGTGTGGATCAGCATTGCGAGTGGGAGCACTGGTGTGACTTGGAGTGGTGCAGCGAATCTGAGCGGCGCTGCAGTTCTATCAGTGATGCCACGATTCTATCAGCGGTGCTGAAGGATGGAGCATCGCTGGTTTGCCTTGATATGGTGCCATATGATGTGGTATTGGAGGCTTGGTGTGAAGAGTGAGTGACCTCGGCACTGTCCTGGCAATGAGGTCATTTGTGGTCTCAAAAGTGTCGGGGGTGGATGGCAGCTCCACATCTTCGATGATCTGGGCTGGGGAGTCTCTGCCAGAGTCCATCTGCTATGCTGCTTCCACCACTGTTGCCAGGGAGCTATGCACTGATGAACTCGATGCCAGGTCTTGGCACGCTGGCAGAGGCTGAGGTCTAAGTATCACCTCCATAAGGAGCTGCTTGAGGCAAAAGTCTCACTCCTTTTTGGGGTGAAACCCCTTACAAATCCTGCACCGATCAGGTTGGTGAGCCTCTCCCAGACACTTTAGACAAGCATTGGGGGTGGAGGTTCACCTGTTGGCATAGGCTTTCTGCAGAACTTGCAGGGCTTGACCCCTTGGGACTTGGGCATGTAAGCCCTCCCAAGAAAAAGCAGTCAGGAAGATCCCCCCGCCCAACTGCTAACTACTAATACTAACTAACAATTAAACTAACTAATATGTATAGAGAACAACAAACAAACGAAGATAGGGAAACATGGTAGAACTTGCTGAGCAGGACGCCACACTTCCAATGACCATCACTGGTGGTAAGAAGGAACTGAGGAGGCGCCAGGTCAGCAGTGTCATATATTGAGCGCCATGGAGGCGCCACTCCAGGGTGCTCCACAGCTGTTCCAACGGGTGCTGCTAGGGAAAAAATTTCCGATGACTGTATATGTGGTGCGCACACACCTAATTGGAATCGATATGCACAATCACTAGAAGAAGAACCAGAATTATGTGAGCTAATTGGGTGCAGTGAGAATGACTTGTGTTTTGTTATGACAAATCTTTTGTAGAATCTCTGATAGAAGTGGGATGGGAGTAAAGGTGTTCCTCAGGTGGTCTGTCCAGAATAGAATCATAGAATCATTGATTAGCAGGGTTGGAAGGGACCTCAGCAGGTCATCTAGTCCAGCCTCCTGCTCAAAGCAGGACCTAGTCCCCAACTAATTCAGCAGAAGGGCATCATCTGTGGAATCCCAACCTAGTGCTGCTCTGTAGCAGTGTAGATCAAACTTCTTGTTCATCTGTCTGGAGAGCAGGGCGCAGGAAGGCATTCTTCACTGAATAAAGTATATCTGCCACTTGTGGTATGTGGAGAAGTGCCTGCAGAGAATTTTGCACAGTGGGGAAGTACTTTGCTGGGAGTGTGATGTAGTTCTGGGTTTACCAGTTCCATAAATTGACCACTTCTATTCAGAGAATTGCTCCTTCTTGTTTGTTTATATAGAACATGGTGATTATGTTCTCGAGTGTTATCTGGACATGTTGGGATTGTATGAGTGGAAGGAATGCCTTGCAGGCAAGTCGGACTGCCCTTATTTCCAGGAAATTGGTGTGCATCCTGGCCTCCCAAGGAGACTACACGCCATGTTCCATGTGATTGCCCCGTGGGCTCTCCAGCCTGTGAGAGATACATCTGTGATTATGGTCACATTGGGTGTGAGTGTAGTGAAAGGGATTCCAGCTCTTAGGACACACATAGGGACCAACACTCTAAGAAGAAACCATTGTGTACATTATTTACATTAGAAAGATAATAGGATTACAAATGGAATTCTCTTGTGTAATAGTTCTTAAATGCAAAATTGTAAATCTTCCAAACTAAATGTATAGACAGTGGTTTAAAAAAATGGAATATAAAGTTTGCTGTATCAGTGTTTGAGAATAAATAACTCTCAATATATTTAGCTATATGAATATTAATATAATTATATTTTAAAAGCAACATAGTAATTGGCCATTTCCAGTCCTGGCAATAATTGTTTTTCTTTGCTGAACTAGGATTCAGTCTTGAAGTCCAAATTCAGGCAAAACCCTAAACCTGTTTCTCTCCATTCTGGGAAATCTAGTTGGGAGTATGGGGACTATGCTGAGCATAGCTTCTGTGTGGGAGGTAAAATGGGAATAATTTAAACCCTCTCCCTTTTATAGATGTGCACAGCAGACAAATAACCTGGTTATTTATTTATTTATTTATTTATATAAGTGTGCATGTGTGTGTATGTGTATATATATATATATATATCCATGATTAGTAGATTGGATTTGCACTTTGAAATCTTTGCAACATAAAGTCCTTAACTGGATTTTAACTGGATTTTAACATAAAGTCCTTAACTGGATTTTAATCCCTGTTTTAGTGTTATAATTCAATACTGTAACATTGGTTTTGATGACATCTGGATTATTATTCCTTTTCATCTAAGTAGATTTAGAAATCTAACTGAATTGAATAATTTGATTTCTAATGTAAAAAGGAAAACATTGTGTTGCCTTCACTTAATTTCCAATAAACATCATATGCAAAATTTAGTCTAAAATGTTTTTAGGGTGTTTGCATAAACTTCGGTTGAGCTCCACTGGTTCCAGCTGAGGAACTGCAGTGTATTGACTGTTGACATGGTATCATCTCTGACAAAACCACAGTCAATCTGATAACAGTGGCACAACAATCAACAAGTTCTGTACCACAGAGTAGCAAGGTTTGCTGTAGATTTATGGTAATTGTGTATTTAGGACATTTTACTAGGGTTGTCAGCTTAAACATTACATCCTGTTTTTCACAGTGCTCTGTCATGGATGAAACACAAATGTTTAACACAGTCAATTAAATGGCATATTTCCCAATAAAGATTAACCTTAAAAAGGTCTAATGTCAGAAATATCTACCAAATGAAAGTAAATATCATTCTAATTATGCTAGCTGAATGGCCAGTGTAAATTTCCTAATCATTACACTGTGCTCATAGTGACATTGTGTATATTTTGTAGTCACGTTAGAATTTTTAATAGTTTTTTAAAAGGATACAACATGTTAAACAATGTCATTCCGCTGTGCCACAGTAAATATTCCACTTTCAAAAAAGAAACTACAAACAAGGCCAATGAAAAAGAAAAACAATTACCACTAGTTTCTGTTTTAGTGTTTTGCCTTTAAAAAGGGTCAGCCATGGCATTGTGTGTAGGAGAGAGGAACCCTCAAACAAGGTTAAATTTAAGTTTTATCCTAGCCAAATATCTGGAAGATAAAAGTTCTCCTTCAGCTTCAAATATTGATTCTTATTTCAAGTTAATATAATGAATTTAGATTTTAAGATTCCCTATTTCATTACAATCCAAAAATCATACTCTACTCCAGTCCCTTTATATTGCTCAGGTAGCACAAAACAAACTGAGTCTTTCAAAACTCCTAGCTAGACATAGCCTTAGTTTGAGAGAATCCCTTGCCAGAATGAAGCAGGTACAGCTGCCATCTACACTTCCCTCCCCATAATCTCTAATGCAGGTGACATGTTGAGGATGAAGAAGGGTGAGCAGAGGCAGCATCCAGAGAGCAGTATGTTCTGGCAATACCCAGCTGCTATATGGTCCCATAGGAACTACAGATAACAGGTGCATATTATAACAGCTTAGGTTCTGCTCTGTCTGGGACAGAGAATCAGAGAACCATAACTGGGCCTAGCAGAGCTGGATGCCACAAAAACATGATCTCACATTTTTTATCCATGTATAACTCAGAGTTGAATGGAATAAACATAATTTATTGATAGGATTTTTAAAAGTGCTCAGCATTGGCCTAGCTCTGTTCTCACTGAAATCAATAGTGAATCTTGACTTGTGAAAATCCCACTTTATATGTATAATTATATAAAAAAAGGTTAAGACATTTGTTACGTGCCTAAGTGCTCTGCAGGGACGAGACACACACACACACACAGTGAGTGATATGGCTTTTAATGAAGGTAAAGAAAACACACCCGCAACGGGGACTCTGCACGTTGCTAACTCAAAGCGGGGAACGAGTCCAAGGCAGCAAAACAAATTCTAATAAATATAACCTTATGCTAATAGCATGTAAAACAACTCATACATAGGCATGTGGGAGCTTTCCCACAATTGGACTATCTCTTATGGCAAAGGGCCAGGCTTTTCCAAACACGCCAGGCTTCCCAGGCTAAGCGGTTCTAACCGGCTACAAACAGCATCTGCTAGTACACAGCACCCTTTAGTAACCTGTCCTTGAGAAGGCGAACAGCCTTAGCTAAACCACCGTGACAAAATCTTCCGCAGTCCCTTACAACATTGAAGTTGCAAAGTCAAGAACTCAGAAGTTAGGAATGTTAAACAAATAATTAAGATTACCCATGTAACCTTGATTCTTCCTCTTTGTGTATATGAATTATGATACAATTTTTAATAATGTGATATTTTTCATGGGATTCCTGTCTCATTCAGTGCATTGGGTGGACTGCATGGCTAGCTGTACATTTTTTTTAACCTCATTGTTCAGTGTGTGACCCTTATTTATCACACCCCAACCAAACCCTGCACTGAATACAGCATTATTCATTTTTCTCATGGCTTTATGGTATCTTACTGCCTTACAAACATAAAAACAAAAGCATTGTCATACTGGGACAGACCAATATTCTGTCTAGCCCTATATCCTCTCTTCTGATTTTGGCCAGTGTCAGATACATCAGAGGGACTAAACAGAACAAGGCAATTTTGAGTGATCCATCCCCTGTCATCCAGTCCCTGCTTCTGTCAGTTACAGGTTTAGGGACAGTCTATGGGTTTGTGTTCCTGACTCTCTTAGCTAAGAGCCATTGATGGACCTATCCTTCATTAACCTATTTATTTTTTGAACCCAGTTATACTTTTGGCCTGGCAATGAGTTCCCCAGATTGACTGTGAGTTGGCTGAAGTAGTACTTTCTTCTGTTTTAAACCTGCTGCCTTTTATCAGGTGACCCCTGTGTTAGGTGAAAGGGTAAATAACACTTCCTTGTTCGCTTTCTCCACACCACGTGTCATTTATAGACCTCTATCACCCCCTAGTTTTATCTTTTCTAAGATGAACAGTCTCGGTTTTCTTAATCTTGCCCTGTATGGAAGTTGTTCCATACCCCTAACAATTTTTGTTGCCCTTCTCTGTACTTTTTCAAATTCTAAAATATCTCTTTTGAGATGAGGTGACCATCACTGCACACAATATTCAAGGTGAGGGTGTGCATGGATTTGCACAGTGATATTATGATATTTTCTGTCTTATTATCTAACATTCCGTTTGCTTTTTTGACTGCTGCTCCACATTGAGTGGATGTTTCAGAGAACTATGCACGCTGACTCCTCTCTTGAGTGGTAACAGCTAGCTAACAGATAAACTCACCCCAAGGATCACATATTCTCCTCCTTCACCCAGAGAACTGCTTTGCATAACTCCTGTTTGCTAGCTCTGCTGATCACTTAAGAACTGGCTTTCTAAATACATGTTTTTCCTGAGTTAGCCTCTCTTCCTTGTCAAGGGATCCTAAAGAGGTTAAGGATCAAGGGATAGCAGACTAGAGCCTCGTTAATAAGCTCTCAGCCTTGCCTAGCAGGCTCCTTGGCTCAGCATACAGCCCCCAGATCAGACCACACTATATTCTTCAATCAAACAAGTACATAGTAAGCACACTAACAAACAGACAAACTCAGACAAGGATCACATGGTTTCTCCTCCTTCACCTGGAGAACTCCCTCACAAAAGTACTCTGTTTGCTGGTCCTGTTAATAAATTTATCTTCACAACACCCCATTGGGGCAGAATGTTGGTATTATCTCCATTTTACAGATAAGAAAAAGAGGCATAGAGATTAAGATCAAAATTGCCATGTGCCCACAAATTTTGGATCCTCAAACTGAGGCACCTCGAGCTGATTTTTACAGCATTTATGTAGCTTGATTTCAATTAGAGTTCGGCACACTGGGATTTTCAAAAGTGCCTATCTTTATCTTCAGATACCTTTAAAAATCTGGACCTTAAAAAATCTGCAGATTTTTCACCATACTTAGCATTTTTATGATATTTTATATGTTCAAAGCACAGTTCCAGTTGACTTAGTTGCAATTAAGAATGCTCAGCAAATCAGGTGCTAGGTGCTCATGTCATACACTCAGAAAATGAGTCAATGGCCATCTGTGAAAATCTTGTTTCATGTGACTTGACCAGTATTGCATTGGAACTCTGTGGCAGAGGCAGAGCTAGAATCTAGTTCTTCAGGGCAGCAGACAAATGCCTTAACCACGACACCATCCTTTGTCTTCCTACAATCCCCAGCCTCATTTACTACACACCTTCCAACTTCTGCAACAACCACCTTATTCATGACACAACCCTGATTCATTCTAAGAATACAATCTAGCCTGTGCACTGAATGAGTTAGGAGTCCTGTGGGAAAAAATATGTTAGCATGTAACTGAAGATGATATGCACCCCTCTGCTGACTTAAAGCAGCAAAGTATATCCTAATTCTTGACCTTGTAACCTTAACTTCTTTCAATGCATTTTTTCTTTTTAGTTTAATTTCCTATGATTTTTGAAAAGCCTACTGAAAAAATATATTCCATCACACTGAACCATGTTGTCCCCACAGGTTATAAAGAGATTAGACACCTTTAGAGCTACAGATTTCTATTACTTGAGTTAATGGAGCAACTGATTGCAATAATAGTCTTTTATGTGGATCAGCCACTAGAGGGAGAGGAAAAACTCTTTTTACCAGTGGGTGTCACAGCTATTTGCTGACAGCAGAGAAATCTGAAGCTTGGGAATTCTAGGTTTGGTTCTAGGTTATGGAGAGGAGTCTATAATAGAATATAATAAGGAGATATATGTATCTCATAGAGCTGGAAAGGACCTTGAAATCTCATCAAGTCCAGCCCCCTGCCTTCACTAGCAGGACCAAGTACTGATTTTGTCCCAGATCCCTGGGTGGCCTCCTTAAGGATTAAACTCACAACTTTGGGTTTAGGTGGCCAATGCTCAAACCACTGAGCTATCACTCCCCCCCAATGGACACAGATCCTTCTTTTCCCTAGTCCTCATTCCCATTCTGTCCCTGTCTCCTAGCATGTACTTGACACTGCTTATCTGTGTCCCTACCTCTCCACCCTCAGAGCTCAACTGCTCCATTTCTTTCTTGAAGCCTATTTCTGCCTCTCTCTTCCCCTCTTGAGTCAGGTGCTTCCCTCTTCTCTTTCTTGTCTGGAGGAAGCATTGAGACCACAGGAGAGATAGTCTTTATTTTCTCAGTTCTGGTGCCAGGAGGAGCAATTGCAGGCAAATTCCTGCACAGCCTCTGCAGTCCTAGGCTGTAACATGCTCAATTGCTCTGTAAGCATGGCTCATGCTCAATCTGGTGACAGGTAGGAGTTATGTGGGAATGGAGAATGCTCAGTGGGGCTGGAATGGTTGGAGAATAATGTTTCCAGCCTCTAACAAACTTCTTTTGAGCCTGTCAGCAGTGAGATTTAAAAAAAAACAACTCATAACTCAGTGAAATTTAAGTGAAATTTCCCAGGGACAGCATTCCTGAATTCCTGATTTTAAACATACATACACATAAAAATGGCATTCAGGGATGTAACTTAACAGGAAAGACAAGGGATGTAACTGTCCCACTCTATTCAGCACTGGTGAAACCTCAACTGGAGTACTAAGAAAGATGTGGACAAATTGGAGAGACTCCAAAGGAAAGCATCAACAATTTTAAAAGATTTAGAAAACCTCCCTATGAAGAGAAGTTGAAAAAATTGGGAATGTTTAGTCTAGGGCAGTAGTTCTCAACCAGAAGTCCAGGGCCCCCTAGAGGGCCATGAGCAGGTTTCATGGGGTCCTCCAAGCAGGGCCAGTGTTAGACTCACTGGAGCCCAAGGCAGAAAGCCAGAGACCAGCTGTGCAGAGCTGAAGCCTGGGGCCCAGAGCCCTGTCACTGTGGCTGAAGTTGAAGCCTGAGCAACTTAGCTTTGCAGGGCCCACTGTGGAGTGGGCCCCAGGCAATTGGCCTGCTTGCTGCCCCCTAATTCCGGACCTGGCTTTTGTACACTGAAAACCAGTTGTGGTGGCACAATTGGGCCATGGAGTTTTTATAGCATATTAGGAGGGCCTCAGAAAGAAAAAGGTTGAGAACCCCTGGTCTAGGGCATTGGTTTTCAAACTGTGGGCAGACTCCCCGAGAAGGGAGTGCAATGACATCAGAGAGTTAGTGAGCAGCATAGAGTAAGCTACACCCTGTGAGCCCTGCCTGGTGATGCTGTTAGGAAGCTGCTGCTTTTGCCTGACTAAAAATTTTGCCCGTGCTTGTGTGTCTGGGGTGTGTGTGTGTGTGCTTAAATTCAGATTAGGCAGCAGCATGCACACTGCACGGGTATCACATTTGGTGGGAGAGATAGGGGTCACTGTAGCTGTAGCCTCAGTCTGTCAGAAAGCAGCAGTGCAGAGGAAGTGGAGTGTCCCATGCAGCTGCAAGTGGTTTTGCTCCATTTAGCAGCAGGTGGAGGCAGCTGGGCAGCTGGTACCTGCTCCTGACGGATGTGCACGAGGAGGCAGTCAGTGATCAGAGATGTCCCTGTCTCCCCACCTCTCACAGGCATCTTCAGGAACTCACTACTCCCTGCATCCTCCCAGGCACCCACAAACCACTGTCTTCTGCCTCCTGCTCTCCCAAGTATTGCCATTTGAGCTGGCTGGGCTATGGCTCTTCAGTTTCCCATATTGGTGGGATGGGGGGGTGCACATGAAATATAAATCTCCTCCAGAGGTGGGGAGGCACATAGCAATAAAAAGTTTCGGAATCTCTGGTTTAGAGGGGAGCCATGATAAATCTTCAAATATGTACAAAGTTGTTATAAAGAGGCTGGTCATCAATTGTCTTTAGTATAGTGAGAAAAAATGAGGAATAGAGTCAAAGTGTTGCTGGATATGGTGGGACTTTGATATATGAATGTACAACTCCTTTCTTGAGATAAGGTCAAGCAACCAGTTGGGAAGGGCAAAGGGGCTGGGGGCTGGGGGAGAAACACTAAAAAACAAGAAAAAGGTGGTCTTGGCCAGGACACAACCTCACTCCTACTTCTCCCATGGGATACAAAAGAGGTGGTACCAAAGCCCCCAGACTCACGACCACCCAAAACAGAACATGACTATAAATTTTAAGCGGTGTTACCAAGGATGTGAACTCAAGGTATAATTGAGCCTTCTAAGAAAGAAGAGGGGAAACAGGAGAAAGCTCTGCTGGTGTACAGAACAGTGAACATGCTTGCTTGATAACCCAATAAACATCACATTGCCTTGGGACCCTGATCTTTGGCTTTCTGTCTGCATAACAAGAACCAAGGGAGGGTAAGTGAGAGCTCTAACAATTGATATCATATTTTCTGGGGGCTGTATCTCAGGAACCTCTTGTTCAAATGACCTCACATTTGGATCACTATCCTGAAATCAAGGAGATATGGTAAATTACAAGTTAATCTGAGTATGCTTGTGGATTTTGGAGCACTTAGAAAAACTGGCTGTTAAACAGTAAACTATTCTCAACTTTAACTGTAGAGGTGCTACACCCAACTATCATAATTTGTATTTATTCTGACATCATAGATATACCACAAACCAGTCTGAAGCTAATGAAGACCTCTAAGCTGTAAACCCCTTGAGATGTGTTATATACTGGCAACAGTAGCTTTCCCTCAGCCACTCTCAGAATCATGCCCTTGAAGTGCAGTTTGTTGGATCACTTTCTGTGTTCAAAAATACATGCTACATATGAAAATATATTTAATATATTTAACAGTTAATGTGAAATTAAACTATATTTATAGTATTTTAGTAACAATTAAATCTCTCTGTCCCCTTACTAGATAACTTATTATCTTAAGAGAGGTTTCAGAGTAACAGCCGTGTTAGTCTGTATCCGCAAAAAGAACAGGAGTACTTATGGCACCTTAGAGACTGACAAATTTATTTCAGCATAAGCTTTTGTGACTTATTCTATGCAGCCGAAGAAGTGAGCTGTAGCTCACGAAAGCTTATGCTGAAATAAATTTGTTAGTCTCTAAGGTGCCACAAATAGTCCTGTTCTTTTTATCTTAAGAGACTGCCTCAAAATATCTGAGTACATTTTGGCATCACTTTTATTTGAAAACCACCTCCATCAAGCAAGTGATTTTTATCAGTCTCTTGAATGTTTGCTTAATACAGATTACTGTGTATATGTTACTGCAATATATGTGTTAAGTAAGAAATTGCATTTATATTATTTCCAATATACCATCTATTTTAATATGAACAACAGAAAAATTTTGTACTGTTACCTATAAGCAATTTATCTGATCAAGCATGGGTTCCAAAAGACAAAATATTTTTCTTGATATTACCAATATACCCAAAATAGATATACTTAGAAAGCTAAATGAAATGGTCATTTCACAAGCTATGAATGTGGAAATAAACACAGAATTTGTGTAGAAATTGACACTATTACTGCAATATGGAATGTAATATTCAGTATACACAAGCTTCACCAGATGATAACAGTGGCTGACTTCTGTTTCCAAATAAATAATTAAAAACATACCTCCTCCATGGCTCTGGCAGAGATAAGGAAATCGCCATACATTTCCTAATCCCACACAAAACCCTATACAGGTTAGCATGTACTGAGCCTTGTTATCCCATTTTGGTCTTGTATCAGCCTCTTCTTTCTCAATGGTTTCAAGTTCTGAGTGAGAAGGTATCCTATTGTCCAGGCCTGGGTTGGGCAGCTGAAGCTTCACCATTTTGGCTGAAATTATTGCCCTAGAAAAGATTTAAAGGAACAAGTAGCTGGTTAAGTCTGGACAAAATGGGAGCATTTAATGGTGGCTTCAGCTATATATAGTGAACCTTTGGCACTAAACTTGAAAGTGCAGATGAGTCACAAAAAGAAGCGTCAGCAAATCATTTCATTAGCCAAGTCAGCTCTGGTACTTATTAATGCCTTATCTGCCAAGGCTCCATTGAACACTTTGTTCTGTTAGTACAAAACATCATCACCAGTTACTGCCATTCAAGGGGTAATTTGCCCTAAAAATTCTAATCACCTAACAAATTGTGAAACACTCCTTGCCACTCCTCCTATGCAAACTCAGTTGTAATACACATTTAGTACCATCAGCTATAGAGTAAAATGATTCCAGCAGATTCAGAGCTAAGAAGTGGGTTCCAGAAGAATAAATTTTATGAAAGTCTGTGTCATGCATAAGTTCCTACAGAACATTTATAAAACCTTATTTTTACCTCAGAACCCTGTAAGGGGAATTTTTACTGATACATTTACCTCGTATTTGGCTGGATAATATCACTGAACAATGTGACCAGAAAGGAAGGAAAGGCACAGTGATTTTAAAACCCATAGCCTTCAGGTTCATAAGTGTTTACATCTAATCATCACACGATAAAGTCTCAAGAAAGGAGATGTCTTTTTATTCATAGGCTTAAAGTCAATAATGATTCTTTAGCCTTATTTATGATTCTATAGTAGATTGTTCAACATTAAAAAAGAAACACCTGCCAACAAGTATGACAGTTGCCACCATTTTTTCTTATTCTCTTTATGAGTGAAACTGTGGTATCCCAGTTATTATTGTGGATAACTGTTTTCAAATGCTGTGTTTTTAATGACAAACATTATCGTATACTAGTATAAAGTTAACACACTGTACATATATGTTAAGTAAAATTTCCATTTTATCTTGTACTAAGGCCCACAGATTCACTATGATAGCTTTTCAGGCTATCAGTCAAGTGTGAGAAGGAAATAAGCCCCTAAGAACCCAGCTAGTTTTCATTCAGCTCCCCACTTCCTGCTGGTCCTTGGAGGGGCAATGTTAGTTGTTCTCCCCTAACCCCTGGGCTTATCTAGCCCTACTCTTCTCACTGCCTTGTCTCACCTCTCGGTGCCAGCCTCTCACATTCTCCCTTTTTACTCCCCCAGAGGTTCCTGTCTCCCACCTACCCTCTGCACTCACCTATGCTCCCTTCCCCTGAACAGTCCCACTCCTTCTCCCTTCTGCACCCATATTCTCTTTCATTCTCCTCTATCTCATCCCACACCCAAGTTCCCCAATCCCCCCTTTATTTATCAGATTTCCTCCACATTCCTCAGCACACCCCTCAGTCTCCCTCCTGCCCTGCAGAACACCATGACCTTGCTACTTCTTCATATTCTCCAATTCCTTCTTTGTGATAACCTCCTCCTGCCTAGCCCCTCCATCCACTGCATCCTCCTTCCTCCCTTCTGAACCCTTAGACGATATCATGTTTTATATGTCTGTATTTTGGTTACGTAATGTGATATTATTAAAATGTAAGTGTAAAGAGAGACATTTGCAGTATATTAAGTGTAGCACAGGTTTTCCATTGCTACGGACAGTAACGATAAGCAAAGTCTCACTGTAATTAGTTTCCTAAGCTGCTACTCAGTTCAACAGATGGTGGTGAAAAGGACTTTTGATGGGATACAAGTCACAGAATCAAAATAATAATATGTAATCTCTTTAATAGGAATGTGAAACTTTAAGGGCATGCATGGAGTCTTTGTATTAATGTATTTGGATACATTTGTGTTTTTAATGAGGCGTGGGGGGCACAAATGTTCTTAATGTCCAGGTTCCCAATAAATCTTAATCTGCCTCTGGACAGAGATCTACCCCAATTCTTCTCCATTCCTCAAAGTATATGGACAAATATGTTTGTATCCGTGGATCTTTTAAGACAAAGTCTGTCCATAGGTGGATGGAGTCCATAGGTGGTATGGGAGGTCATTGCCCCCCCCAAATTGCAAGCATCAGGCAGGCAGCCCAAGCGTGCAATGCAATGAGTTCCGCAGAGGACACAGGAGACTACTGCTCCCAGCTTGTGGCCCTGAGGCAGGGAGTCAGAATTTTGTTTATAAACAGAGTGATTAGCAGGTGATTGAGATAAGAAAGGGCTGATGGGATGTTTCCTGAAGTTAAAAGATCTGTTCCAAACTTGATGAACTGCAAAAAGTAAGTAGCGTAAATTATAGAAAGTAATTGTAGATCACTTATTTAACATTTTTATTACTGACCTTGGCATAAAAAGTGGGAGAGTGCTAATAAAATTTGCAGATGACACAAAGTTGGGAGGTATTGCCAATGTAGAGGATGACATGAATATCATACAAGATGATCTGGATGACCTTGTAAACTGGAGTAATAGAAATGGGATGAAATTTAATAGGGAAAATTGCAAGGTTTATGTCAAAAGTGTTAGAGATTAACAACAAAAATTTTTGCTATAAATTGGGGACTTATTAGTTGGAAATGATAGAGGAGGAGAAAGATATGGCTGTATTGGTTGATCACAGGATGACTATGATGTGACCATGAAAAAGGCTAACACAGTCCTGAGGTGCATCAGGCGAGGTATTTCCAGTACAGACAGGGACGTGTTGGTACAAGGCACTGGCGAGACCTCATTTGGAGTATTGAGTGCAATTCTGTTTTCCCATGTTTTGAAAGATTAATTTAAACTGGAACAGATTCACAGAAAGGCTACTAGGATGATCTGAGGCATGGAAAACCTACCTTATGAGAGGCTACTCAATGAGCTTGGCTTGTTTAGTCTAATCAAAAGAAGGCTGAGGTGAGAATCATAGAAGATTAGGATTGGAAGAGACCTCAGGTGATCATCTAGTTAACCCCCTGCTCAGAGACTTGATTTGAACCTGCAGTTTATTCTATCACAAAAGCTTGAACCAAGAACTTTGCCATTACTGTATGTAATTGATTCCATTTAACCAATTTTAGCTCTCGTGTATATTCTTTCTTTTTATGAATAAACCTTTAGATTCTCAAAGATCGGCAACCGTGTGCTTTGTGGATAAGATCTAATGGTATATTGACCTGGGTCTGGGGTTTGGTCCATTGGGATCGGGAGAACCTTTTTTCTTTTACTGAGGTGTTAGCTTACATAACCATTCACCCCCATAACAAGTGGCACTTGTGGTGATACTGGGAAACTGTAGTGTCTAAGGGAATTGCTTGTATGACTTCTGGTTAGCCAGTGGTGTAAAACCAAAGTCCTCTCTGTTGGGCTGGTTTGGTGTGCCTTAAAAGTGGAGAAACTCCAGCCTTGGGCTGTAACTGACTTGCTCTAAGCAATTTGCCCTGAATAGGTACTATCACTTGTGTCCCACCAAAGCCAGAATATTTACAGCCCCTAATGCCTGCAACGCCCCCGCCCCATCATTCGTAACCCCTGCATCCTCCTCCTGCACCCACATGGGGAAACTGACCTGGATGCACAAAGCAGCTGGCATTGCTGCTCACTATCCCACCCCAGACTTCTGCTCCTCTGCCCCATATACCCCTAAGGGGCTGTGAAGGGGGACTGAGGAGCAATATCAGGACTCCTTGCATCCAGGTTACTTTCCCCGCCTGGGTTGTGTAAGGAGAGGGCACGAGAGCAACAGCTCCAGATGCCTCACAGCACAGCCCAATTGGGTAAAGTGACCTGGATGCTGGGAGCCCTGGTATGTGTGTTGCATGGGCGTGGGGGGGCAGAAAGGGGGAAACTGTGTGAGCGAGTGTGTGTGTGGGTAAAAACAGCTAACAAAAGCCAGAACTGGCCAAAACACCAGCCATGTGCTGCTTCCCACTAGAAGGGAACCATCCCACTATCTCATCCTTCACATTTCTCATATGAAATACCAGGGCTTGAATTAAATTTTTGGATGAAATTGGGGCAAATTTAAGAACTGTTTAAAACATTTTAAAAATAAAAAATATGAGAAACGTTAATATGGTTTATTTACAGTGTCATTATTCATACTAGTCTTGCTTGTCCTTCCCCCACAGGCAGAGAGGCACAGAGACTAGGCTCAGGACCAGCTGTGCCCCCAAAAGACCAGGCCAATCCTCCAATTTGGGCCAGACCCATATCCCTCGCCAGATCAAACTGGACTCAACCCGCATCCCTTCCCAGACTAAATGGACCCGACCTGCATCGAGATCAAACCCCCTGAATTGGACCAGACCCACATTCCCCCCACCCCGACCAAACTGAACCAGACCCATATCCCTCCCCAAGAGGAAGTGAGGAAATGGGATACCGGAAGGAAGCACAAGCCAGGAGAGTGCAAGAGGGGAGGACTCCTGTCTCAGACCGAGAAAGTGGGACAATCAGCGAGTTATCTTAAGCGCCAATACACAAATGCAAGAAGCATGGGAAACAAGCAGGGAGAACTGGAAAGTCCTGCGCAACAGTCAGCAACCCTATAAGATCCCGTATCCGCATGCTCATTGGAATTAGAGACTTTGGTACGGTAACTCACATGACTGGAGTACTGTAATGGATGGAATATAACTGTTCAGGAAGGACCGCAGGGCAGAAAAGGTGGGGGAGTTGCATTGTATGTAAGAGTTCATGTCTACACTACAGGATTATTCTGAATTTACATAAACTGATTTTATAAACCGATTGTATAAAGACAGTGCACAGCAGCCACATAAAGCACCTAAATTCGTGAGAGCTCGGTACCAGTACGAGGCTTAGTGTCAGATTTCTGGAGTGTTGCACTGTGGGTGCTTATCCCGTAGCTATCCTAGTTCCCCGCAGTTCTCCCCCGCCCATTGGAATTCTGGGTTGAGATTCCCATGCCTAGTGGTGCAAAACAGTGTCGCGGGTAATTCTGAGGTAACATGTTCGTCACTCATTCCTTCCTCGTGAAAAGCAACGGCAGACATCATTTCGCATCCTTTTTCCGTGATTGCCCTGGCAGACCCCATAGCATGGCAACATGGACCCCGTTTTGCCTTTTGTCACTTCACCTGTGTGTTACTGGATGCTGCTGACCGAGGCGGTACTGCAGTGCTACACGACAGCAACTTCAATTTCCTTTGCAAGGTAGCCAGAGTGTTTACCATCCCTTATTGTACCGTCTGCACTGCCATTGTAAATGGTATAGAATGGCGCGTTATCAGTCGTTCTGCACGCTCTCTGCTGTCATGGTGGCTCTCGCTGGCCTTTGCTGAGGTTGGTGGGCGGGCGCAAGGACAAAAAGGGGAATGACTCTCTGGATCATTCCCTCCTTTATGTTTTATCTAAAAATAGAGTCAATTCTGCTAGAATATGGGGCAAGTGTACATAGAGAACCAGTGAACCAGAGAGCACAGCTGCTCCGTGTATAATCCCGCAGAAATGATGAGCTGCATGCCATTCTAGGGTGCCCTGCAACAACCTCACCCGTTGCTTCCTTCCTCCTCAAACCTCCTGGGCTACCTTTTGCAGTGGTCCCCCCATTTATGTGCATGGTATAAGTTAATAAAGAATGCAGGAATAAGAAACACTGACTTTTTAGTGAGATAAAATGAGGGGGAGGCAGCCTCCAGCTGCTGTGATAGCCCAGGCAGGACATTGAACGGTGGGAGAGAGAGGAGCCCAGCATCTCACTGCTATGATAGTCCAGGCAGTACAGAATCTTTTCTTTAGACATGAAAGACGGGGGGAGGGGGCAGATGGAGCTCAGCCCCCAGTTCCTATGATGAAGACAGTTACTAGCCATTCTGTACCATCTGCTGGGAATGATCAGAAGTCACTCCTATTTTTACCCAGGCGCCTCCAGCCGACCTCACCGAGGCCAGCCAGGAGCACTCACAGCATGATGAGGATGGCTATCAGTCATTTTGTACTATACCATCTGCCACCGGGGAGGGGAGGGGAGAGGATGCTGCTGTTCAGTGCTGCAGCACCGCGTCTACCAGCAACATGCAGTAGACATGCGGTGACATTGAAAAAAGTCAAGAAATGATTTTTTTCCCTTTTCTTTCATGGGGGGGAGGGGGGGTAAATTGATGAGATATACCCTGAACCATCTCGGACAACGTGTTTGACACTACAGGCATTGGGAGGTCAGCCAAGAATGCAAATGCTTTTCGGAGACTGCGAGGACTGTGGGATAGCTGGAGTCCTCAGTACCCCCTGCCTCCCTCCATGAGCGTCCATTTGATTTGATAGCTGCTTTCAACTATCTGAAAGTGAGTTCGAAAGAGGATGGAGCTAAACTGTTCTCAGTGGTACCAGATAACAGAACAAGGAGTAATGGTCTCAAGTTGCAGTGGGGGAGGTTTAGGTTGGACATTAGGAAAATCTTTTTCATGCAGAGAGTGGTGAAACACTGGAATGGGTTACCTAGGGAGGTGGTGGAATCTCCTTCCTTAGAGGTTTATAAGATCAGGCTTGAAAAAGCCCTGGTTGGGATGATTTAGTTGGGAATTGGTCCTGCTTTGAGCAGGGGGTTGGACTAGATAACCTCCTGAGGTCCCTTCCAACCCTGATATTCTATGAATCTATGAAATCTCACTGTGGTCCTGGGAGTAGAAATTGTCCCTGGGGTATGTGGAGAAAGTCGCTCATGCCCTTTGTACCAGCTCATTGGCAGGAAGGCAATACTGGGAGTAGATGACTGGGACTAATCAGGTGAGGAATCTGTGTGAAAACAAGACAAAACAACTGAAGTGTCTGTACACCAATGCAAGTAGCCTTGGTAACAAAATGGAGGAACTAGAACTACTGATGGAGGAAATGAAACCAGATACTATAGCAGTAACAGAAAAGTGGTGGAATAGTAGTCATGACTGGAGTACAGATATTGAAGGGTATGTGCTGTTCAGGAAAGACAGAAAAAAAGATGGTAGAGTAGCATTGTATGGTAATGTTGAGATAGATTGTAAAGAAATTAGAAGTGTTGGAATGGATAAGACAGATTCAACATGGATTCACCAAGGGCATATCATGCCTGACCAACCCGATTGCCTTCTATGATGAGATAACTGGCTCTGTGGATATGGTGAAAGCGGTGGATGTGACATATCTTGATTTTAGTAAAGCTTTTGATATGGTTTCCCACAGTATTCTTGCCGGAAAGTTTAAGAAGTATGGATTGGAAGAATGGATTATAAAGTGGATAGAAAGCTGGCTAGATTGTTGAGCTCACTGGGTAGTGATCAATGGCTCGCTGTCTAGTTGGCAGCTGGTTTCAAGCAGAAATGGTCAATCCTGGGGCCAGTTTTGTTCAACATCTTTATTAATGATCTGGATGATGGGATTCATTGCATCCTCAACAAGTTTACAGATGACACTAAGCTGGGCAGAGAGGTACATATGCTGGAATGTAGGGATAGGATCCAGAGTGACCTCGACAAATTGGAGGATTTGGCCAAACAAAATCTGATGATGTTCAGCAAGGACAAGTGCGGAGTCCTGCACTTAGGAAGGAAGAATCCCATGCACCGCTACAGGCTGGGAACCAACTGGCTAAGCAGCAGTTCTGCAGAAAGGGACCTGGGGATTACAGTGGTTGAGAAGCTGGATATGAGTCAGTAGTGTGCCCTTGTTGCCAAGAAGGCCAACGGCATATTGGGTGTATTAGTAGAAGCATTGCCAGCAGATCAAGGAAAGTGATTATTCCCCTCTATTTGGTCCTGGTGAGGCCACACCTGGAGTATTACGTCCAGTTTTGGTACCCCCACTACAGAAAGAATGTGGACAAATTAGAAAGAGTCCAGCAGAGGGCAACGGAAATGATAAAGGGGCTGGGGTACATAACCTACAAGGAGAGGATGAGGGAACTTGGGTTATTTAGTCTGCAGAAGAGAAGAGTGAGGAGGGATTTGATAGCAGCCTTTAACCCCCTGAATGGGGGTTCCAAAGAAGATGAAGCTAGGTTGTTCTCAATGGTGGCACATGACAGAACAAGAAGCAATGATCTCAAATTGCAGTGGAGGAGGTCTAGGATGGAAATTAGGAAATACTATTTCAGTAGGTGGGTGATGAAGCACTGGAAAGGATTGCCTAGGGAGGTGGTGAAATCTCCATCCTTAGCGGTTTTAAAGGCCCAGCTTGACAAAGCCCTGGCTGGGATGATTTAGTTGGTGTTGGTCCTGCTTTGAGCAGAGGATTGGACTAGATGATCTCCAGAGGTCTCTTCCAATCCTAATATTCTATGATTCTTAGAATTCTATGTGAGTCAAAATTACTTTGGTGAAGAAAGCTAGCAGAGATCCCCTCCAACAGCGGTGATGCAGACCCCCAGGATCTGATCTGGATATGAATTGAGATCTCATTAATCTTTTTAATGAAACAAATACTAGTGAGAATTGTGTGATTATGAGAGACTATAATTTCTCAGATATACATTGGAGGACAAGTAATGGTAGGGTCCAGATTTCCCTGCATGTGATAGCTGACAGATTTCTTTACCACATAGTCATCATACCAATAAGAGGTGATGCCCTTTTAGATTTGGTATTAGTGAATTGTGAGCAGTTCGTAGAAGAACTGGTTGTAGGGGACAACCTTGGTTCAAGTGATCATGAGCTAATAAAATGTATGGAAGAATTAACAAAAATAGATCTGCAACTAGAATCCACGATTTCAAAAGGGCAAACTTTAAAATAATAAGGAAATTAATTAGGAAAGTGGACTGGACTGAAGAACACAAGGATCTGAATGTGGAGGAGGCTTAGAATTAGTTTAAGTTAAAGCTGCAGAAAGTATCTGAAGCCTGCATCTCAAACAAGAGGAAAAATCATAGGGAAGGGTTGCAGACCACGCTGGATGAGCAAGCATTTGTTTGCAGGCTATTAAGAGAAAGCAGAAAGCCTACAGGGAATGGAAGATTGGATGGATCAGAAATGAAAGCTACCTCTTGGAGATCAGAAAATGTAGGGCAAAAGTGAGAACTGCTAAAAGCCCAGCAGAGTTGGACCCTGGGAAGGAAATTAAAACCAATAGTGAAAGCAATATACATTTATTTATTGCCATATAAATAAAAAGAAAACAAGGACATGACAAGTGAAACTGCTAAACTAGGCATGGCCCAACACCTAAAGAAATACTTTGCCTCAATTTTTAATAAGTGTATTGAGGAGCTTAGGGGTAATTGCAGGGTGGCTAATGGAAATGAGGATATGGAAATAGAAATTACCACATATGAGGTGGAAGTGAAACTCAAACAGCTTAATGGGATCAAATTGTGGGGCCTGGATAATCTCCATCCATGAATATTAAAGGACCTAGCACATGATACTGCAAGACCAATAGCAAGGATTTTTAGTTCATCTATAAACTCAGAGTTCATACCCTATAACTGGAGAATTGTTAATAAACTATTTTTAAGACAGGAAAAAAATGTGATTTGAGAAACTGCAGGACATTTAGTTTGACCTCAGTTGTATGCAAAGTCTTGGAACAAATTTTGAAAGAGAAAGTAGTGGAGTACATAGACATAAATGGCATTTAAGATAAAATACAACATGGTTTTACAAAAGATACATTGTGCCAGGCCAACCTGATCTCCTTCTTTTAGAAGATAACTATTTTTTTAGACAAAGCAAATGTAGTAGATATAATCCACCTGGATTTCAGTTTGGCATTTGATATATTTCCACATGGGAAATTATTAATTAATTTGGAGAAACTAGGGATTAATATAAGAATTGAAAGGTGGAAAAGGAACTGGTTTAAGGGGAGACTACAACAGGTCATACTGAAAGGTGAACTGTCAGGCTGAAGGGCGGTTACTAGTGGAATTCCTCAGGGATCAGTCTTGGAAAAAATCTTATTTAACATTTTTATTGGCACAAAAGGTGCTACAAAAGTGGCACAAAAAGTATGAGTGTGATAATATAATTTGCAGATGACACAAAGTTAGGAGGTATTGCCAATACTAAGGAGGACTGGAAAATCATACAAGAAGATCTGGATGACCTTGAAAACTGGAGTAGTAGAAATGGGATGAAATTTAACAGTGCAAAGTGCAAGGTCAAGTATTTAGGGACTAACGACAATAATTTTTGCTATAAACTGGTGATTTAGCAGTTGGAAGTGACAGAGGAGGAGAAAGACTAGGGTGTCTTGGTTGATCACAGGATGACTATGAGCCGCCAATGTGATGCAGCCATGAAAAAGGCTAATGCAGTTCTAGGATGCATCAGGCAAGGCATTTCCAGTAGAGACAGGAAAGCAAAGGCACTAGTGAAACCTCATCTGGGCTACTATGCGCAAATCTGATTTCCCATGTTTTAGAAAGATGAATTCAAATGGGACAAGTGCAGAGAAGAGCTACTAGGATGGTCAGAGGAGTGGAAAACCTACCTTATGAGCAGAGACTAACCAAAAGAAGGCTGAGGGGAGATGTCATTGCTGTCTATAAATACATCAGAGAGGTAAATATCAGGGAGGGAGAGGAGATATTTAAGTTAAGAGCCAATGTGGACATAAGAATAAATGGATATAAATGGACCATCATCAAGTTTAGACTTGAAATTAGACAAAGGTTTGTAACCATCAAGGAGTGAAGCTCTGAAACAGCCTTCCAAGGGGAGCAGTGGGGGCAAATCCTAACTGGCTGCAAGGCTAAGCTTGATAAGTTTATGGACAGGATGGTACAATGAGATGGCCTATAATGACATGTAGCCAATCTGTACTGCTAGCAGCAAATATCCCGTGTCTGGTTTTGGAACACTAGATGGGATGGATTCTGAGTTACTACAGAGAATTCTTTCCAAGGTGTCTGGCTGATGGGTCTTACCCACATGCTCAGAGTCCAACCGACCATCATATTTAGCACTAGGAAGGAATTTTCACCAGCACCAGATTGACAGAAACCCTTGAGTTTTTCACTTTCCTCTGCAGCATGGGAAACAGGTCACCTGCAGGTTTAAACTGGAGTAAATGTTGGATTCTCTGTAACTTGGAGTCTTCAAATCATGATCTGAGGACGTCAGTGGTTTAGCCAGAGGTTATGGGTCTATTACAGAAGTGGGTGCATCAAGTTTTGTAGCCTGCAATGTGCAGGAGGTCAGACTAGATGATACTAATGGTCCGTTCTGCCCTTAATGTCTATGGGGGGTGGGGAGGGGAGAAACAGGTTGCACTATCCCAAGGAGGAGATTAAGAAGTGATTCTGTATTCTGAGGCACAATCAGTTCCCAAGTTTCTTCTGGGCACAACATCTTTCTATTTGTGCAGCATCTCCAATATGGTGAAAAAAGCACCTGAGTTTGAAAACTTCTCTCTCCTGCCTGCTCCACTTACTCTTATACCTACCCACAACTTCTTGTCTGTCCTCTCTGTATTTTCTCCATATATTCATTGTTCCTTACATGGTTCCCTGCCCCTCCATATCCACATCATGAAGCAGGACTCTCTCTCTCCCTCTCTCTTCCCATCTTTCTCCATCTTACTAATTCTGTTTCTTTCATCTTTTTCACTGTCTGCCTCTATGCTCCTCTTCCTACCACATATATTTTCCCCAATACATTTGTCTCTCTAGTCACTAACCTTTTATTTCCCCTCCCTTCCTTACCCCACAAAACTGTATCTGTTTTATCTTCTTCCTCTGTCCCGACCACCCCACCATATGTCCTTTCTATACACACTCTGCCAAAGTTTCCCCATTAAGAACTGGTGTAAAGAGCTGCACTAAGCAAGTTATTTGCAGTAGACACCAATAAACTTTTTATTGGTAATAACAAATCTATAAACAATTCTACATATTACTGACACATTTCATATTAGTTATTTATATACAAACAGTGCACTCTTTTAACATGTCTCTTTCTGTAATGGAGAGGGAGTAATTTTAATTAACTATATAGCTTTTAAAATTAGGCAACTCACTACTCTTCCATTTCATGATGTTTTATTTTGTATTTGCCCTCAGGAGGCTTCTATATGGCTAAATTTTGTGGCTTTGACTCTTCCAATTCATGAAGATCATTAGTAGGTGAACTCCCCACAAAGCTGTTGTTTTCCCAGGGCTTGCTCCACAAAGGGGTCTTAAGTAATAAAGACCTCTATGGCATTCATCACCAAAAAAGTTTTGACATGTTTCCACCCCCCTTCTTGATTTATATCCCATCCTCTGGTCTCATTTTTGGATGTGTACACTTTTAGTGCAGTAGCCATTCTGAAATATTTTATTTATTTTTATTGGGTGCATTAGGACAGTTTTGTGTGTATTTTTTCACATTTAGAGCCATTTTAAACTTAGAAGACAAATAATTTTTTCACATGAGGCTTTTTACACATTTTAAATAATGTTTAGTAAATAAAGGAATAAAGTATTAAAACAAATGTGTTAACAGCCCTTTCGAGAGAAAAATATTTTATGCATTTTTTTAAATAAAGGCATTAAATATTAGTAACAGAATATGTATTTTTAGAGAAAACTGAAGTGGGGTTGAGTTAAACAAGACACAAAGTGAAAGAAGCTGTAGAAGAGCTAAGAAAAGCAAAAGCCTTTCAGCTTGTTATAGAAAGAGAGAGAAAATAAATTCAGAGAGGCTGCAGAGAAAGTTTTAAACTAACAGGAAAGGACAAAAGCCTGTGTCACTGACCAAGCAGCAGAATGAAGAGAAAAGCCACCACTAGTCAAATGCCAGTAATTCCAGGCAGGACAGGCCTTTGGGAAAATGGCGCCCTGGGCAATCTTTCTTTGTCATCCTTTAAGTCCTACTCCCTGAGCAGCGGGCAGCCACTGAACAGGCAGAGTATCAGAGGGGTAGCCGTGTTGGTCTGGATCTGTAAAAGCAGCAAAGAATCCTGTGGCACCTTATAGACTAACAGATGTTTTGGAGCATACATCTAACAAAGTGGGTATTCACCCACGAAAGCTCATGCTCCAAAACGTCTGTTAGTCTATAAGGTGCCACAGGATTCTTTGCTGCTTGAACAGGCAGAGTGGCACTGCAGATGTCATGCTGCTGGGAGAGTGGAGAGAGGATGCATGAGAGTGCCTGGTTCTTGCCTCTCAGTCCCGTTTATCCCCTTCCCTGAAGTGGACACAGCCCTTCTACAGCCTATATAGCCAATCTGTAAGGCCAGCCCTGATTCCAGGCCAGTCAAGTTTGGCTCAGCCAAGAAGCACGGCTTGTTTAAAGAATAGCTTCTGATTGGACATGTCAAAAATTGCATTTTCCTGAACTATTTTCTGAACCAAACATAGTATGCCAAGGGATGTGGCCATTGGCCTGTTTAAAAACACATCTCTTTAAACAAATAAATGGAAAGACAAGCACTGTACATAAACACAAGTATTTGGAGAAATACATCAGCCTTCTAAAAATAGTGTTATCTTGCTTTTTAAAGTATTGTCTAAACTTTGGAAAACTGCTCTACAAATGTATTGCTTGTAAACTCTTAAAAAAAACTTGAGATTTACAGGGTATACAAAATATACACATAGGCTAACTTCAATGAAAAGCTAGCTCTTGTAAAACAGTTGATAGCTTTCTTATCTCTGGTAAAACATGTTATTTCTCCCCTACACTCTTTTTCTTTCCTAACCTTTTAAAAAACTAAATGCTACTAAATCAAATAAAAGTTTTAATAAATACACTAGCCTATTAAAATAGTGTTAGCTTGCTTTTTCAAGTTTTGCCTAAAGGAAAACTGCTCTGAAAACTTATTACCTGTAAACTGTGAAGAAAGCTTTAGATTTATATACTTTGTACAAAACTCAAAAGAAAAACTAGATTATATAAAACAATTAATACTTTTTCACCAGAGATAAAGCAGCCATTTCTCCCCCTACCCTTCTTTCCTAACTTAAACAAAAAAATCTAAATTCTGGTACATAAAGTAAAGTTTTAGCAAATAAACGTTTAAAAGTTTAACATGAGAGAAGAGAATTGGTCACTTTTGACTGAGATGAAAAACCCTGTAACATAACAAAAAGGATTTGATAGCTGCTTTCAGCTACCTGAAAGGGGATTCCAAAGAGGATGGATCTAGATTGTTCTCAGTGATACCAGATGACAGAACAAGGAGTAATGGTCTCAAGTTGCAGTGGGAGAGGTTTAGGTTGGATATTAGGACAAACTTTTTCACTGTAAGCTTTTTAATGTAAGTGTGTTTGCATTTGGTGGGGGTCTCATCCCCACTCAGCCTCCTCCTCGCAAGGTCCACCTGCACTCCACCCCTACTCCACCCAGAGGCCCCACCCGTGCTTGATCTCTTCCCCCAAAACCCTGCCCCGACTCTTCCTACCCCCCACTCCACCCCTTCCCCAAGGCCCACCACCACTCATGCCTCTCTGGAGGAGAGGGCACAGAGGCGTGAGCACCAGGCGGGGCTGCCCTCAGGGAAAGAGATGGAGCAGGGGCGGGAAGAGGTAGAGCAGGACTGCAGCCCCATGGTGGAGTGTGGGTTGGCCATGGTCCAGGCCCCAGTGGTCCCTCCACTTCTTGCGAGCTTCCAGCGGCAGCGGTCCAAAGGTGTTACTATTAAAATAATGTATCATGAAAGAGGGGATTGGCAATTTTTTCACAACAGTGGACGGAGCACCAAAATCATGGTGTTTTTTACATGACAAACATTATTACAGTATCCTAAATATCAAAGCCTTCATAGGAGCACAATATTTGTCCTGCCATGCCATGTACTGACATAAACACCAGCATGCCTGTAAAGACCACTGCTATACATGAATTAGCACAGAATGCCTTGAGTGTATGGGAAAATATGAAATGTCCCAACTGAAAACTATTTTGCAGATCCAAGGCTGTTTGGAAAGACATATAACTCAGGCAGCAGACAGTAGAGTTCACTGTAAAACTAGAAGTCTTTGCAATAAGTCTGGCTTCTACAATCATCATCGGCATAAAAGCAAGGAGACGGGAAGTATAGATAGTCACGAGTATATATGCATAATATTTACTCTCTAGAAGAGAAGGATTATGTCTTTTATGACTTTGAATGCATACAAGAAACAAAGGTACATGTACTAAATTACATCTATGTCATGCATTTAGATAAAGAAACCAGCTGGGAATTTAATGGGAAAGAACGGGTCAGCGCGTTTGTTCGAACTTTGTAAACAAATGATTCACTTTTATTGCTCATAATTCTAAAGGTTATGACAGTTATTTCATCCTTAGACAATTAATTTTAAAAATTGTCATCAGTACTGTGACACAAAGTGGAAAACTAGTGCACATTACAGTGGGGGATTTAGAAATCAGATTTACAGATTTTTTAAATTTTCTGCTCATGAAACTCAGCAAGTTACAAAAGGTGCTGTGTTTTGAAGAAGTCAAGGGGTATTTTCCACCACGCCCACTTTTTAAAAAAAACAACACACACTGAAAACCATAAATATGTGGGCCCAATGCCTGAGTAGAACACATGATGACAGGGGAAAAAATGAATTTCTAACTGGTGCCAATACAATCACAAGAATGAATTTGATCTTCAGGAAAAAACTACACTATTACCACCAGAAAGATATTGAAATTTTGTGAAGCCTTGTGACTGGTTCAGAAAAGAAGTCATGAAAATGACCAAGAAGCAGGTTGTTAAAAATCCAGGGCAGGAGAGTGAGGCAGTGGTGGAGAAGTGTACGGACTCCTTTCCTTTCAATATACTGTATTAACATCAATATACATGGCCATGTACCAGTTTAATTTTTTAAAACCGCAAACCAAAGCACTTTTGCCATTAGACAATTATCATAAGAGCAATACAGCAGTGCACAGACAAGCAAGGAAGTTTTTGGAGAGTGTTGGGGACAACTTGTCAGTGCCAGTGCTGGAGGAACCAACTAGGGGCCATGCCCCTCTTGACCTGCTGCTCACAAACAGGAAAGAATTGGTAGGGGAAGTAGACGTGGGTGGCAACCTGGGCAGCAGTGACCATGAGATCGTCGAGTTCAGGATCCTAACAAAAGAAGAGCAGCAGAATATGTACCCTGGACTTCAGAAAAGCAGCCTTTGACCCCTTCAGTGAACTAATGGGCAGCATCCCCTGGGAGGTTAATATGAGGGAGAAAGGAGTCCAGGAGAGCTGGCTGTATTTTAAAGAATCCTTATTGAGGGCACAGGAACAAACCATTCCAATGTGCAGAAAGAATAGCAAATATGGCAGGCAACCAGCTTGGCTTAACAGAGAAATCTTTGGTGGGCTTAAACACAGCAAGCAAGCTCACAAGAAGTGGAAACTTGGACAGATGACTAGGGAGGAGTGTAAAAATATTGCTCGACCACGCTGGGATGTAATCAGGAAAGCCGTAGCACAATTGGAGTTGCAGCTAGCAAGATACATGAAGGGTAATGAGAAGAGTTTCTACAGGCAAGTTAGCAACAACATGGTGGTCAGGGAAAGTGTGGGACCCTTACTGAAGAGGGAGGTAACCTAGTGACAGATGTGAAAAAAGCTGAAGTACTCAATGCTTGTTTTGCCTCCATCTTCACAGACGGGGTCAGCTCCCAGACTGCTGCATTGGTCAGCACAGTATGGGGAGGAGGTGAGTAGCCCTCAATGGTGAAAGAACGGATTAAGGATTATTTAGAAAAGCTGGACATACACAAACAATGCATCCGAGGGTGCTAAAGGAGTTGGTGGATGTGATTGCAGAGCCATTGGCCATTATCTTTGAAAACTTGTTGCAATCGGGGGGAGGTCCCGGTCCTGGAATCTCCATCCTTAGAGGTTTTTAAGGCCTGGCTTGACAAAGCCCTTGCTGTGATGATTTAGTTGGGGTTGGCCGTGCTTTGAGCCGGGGGTTGGACTAGATGATCTCCTGAGATCTCTTCCAACCTTAATCTTCTATGATTCTATGAAACTACCTGTATGAAAGTAAAAGGAATCATGCTCAACTTGTGGCAGAGTGAGAAAATTTTAATTTTGAGATTTTAAAAGTTCTCCTCCACAATTACTGTTTGAACCCAAAAGGTGAGGACCCAAAAGCGTTTGTGGTACAGGAGCCTCGGACCATGAGGGTGAAGAAGTATTGGCTGATGGAGACAAGAACGCTTAAAAAAAAAGTCATTTATGACAAAAGAACTCTCGAGGAAGTTTTTAAAACCTTGCCATACAGGTATTGATTGTTATGCAGACCAATATCCAGTTTGTTCATCTCTTCTCCTGTTTTTTTTGTGGCCCTTTAAATTCAGGAAGATCTATTTTTTATAAAACAATTGTTAGAAAATAGTAATAGACTTATTGTGCATGACTGAAAATATTGTGTGGTGTTTTACTTGTTGACAACTGTTGTATAAAGATTTGTTATATAAATTTCTATGTATCACATTTTTGGAAGGTTTATCAGATACTTTTGATTATGAAGCTTACTGCCTGATCATAAAATGACTATGGTGACTACAGCCAACTTGATAGAGTCTGCTTCCAAATGTAGTGAAATCGAGAAAGCCTTTACAAAATATGTACACCACAGGAACCTCAGTACATTGTGCAAAATGTGTTTTGCCAGGGAAAAAAGAGCTGTGCAATTAATTTAAATAAGAAGTATATGTTTTTCTTTAAAAACCTGTGCAATAAACAGCAAACTTCTACCCTTGCAGTTTGCACCCTAATAAGACAATTCTTTTTGGAGACTTTTGCAGATGTTACCAAAAAAAAAAAAAAAAAAGAGTTGGTACCAGGTGATGGATTCAAATGCATCAACACCCAAACTCTATGGGCTGAAAACAGGCTTCTTCCTCCCAGAGTGGTTCTGTGTATAATTTTTTTAAAAAGCCCATAAAAGTTGTAATTTTTACCAAACTCCACCATTTTAAGAAAGGTTGTCCCCCTGACAGGTATTTCTAGCCATGTCCAGAGAAACCTAGCTCTTTTAAAATTGCTTATTAAAGCCAGCCAACATCAGAGAAAGGCTATTTTGTGATCTAGCTCTAATGACCATCTCAGTGGCCATCTCAGAAATAGTTCTCAACACTTTAAAAGGAAACGACACACAAGCAAATACTAAAAAGAAAACAAACTGAGCAATTTTTTTTAAAAAGGCTGATTGTAAAACAGTCTGCGGACTTTATTGGCCCTTTGTTTATCTTAGCTCTCCCCCTACTATCAGGACTTTTATATAATTGATAATGGAATATGTTGAAAAAATAAATATATCTGGTTCCAAGTCATCAACTAGAACAAATGAGAGGGGCCTCTAGTGGCAAAGGAAGTATCCAAACCACAACAACTCACCAGTTGGATTCTGAGATGAAAGACATTCCACTAAGATCTGATTTATGAAAAGACTAAACTTTACGACTGGGTCCTTCTAAAATACCTGGTATTTGCCAAGCAAAGTTAAGCAGAAAAAATTAAAATAAGTTTCTTCCTCCTCAAGCAGCGCTGGTGGCAGGTTTTTTTGCAGCCCCAAGCCAAAAAAAAAAGTCAGAATGTCGGCCCTTGAAAAGTGCCACCCCAAGCACATGTTTGGGACACTGGTGCCTAGAGCCGGCCTTGTCCTCAAGAAGGGCAAAATCAGCCTCCTGAAGTTGAGCAGGGGGAGGGCAGGAGGGTTAGGCTTTAGGCTTTGTCATTTAGGACATACTGGAGGTGGGAAATGCCCGCTATAAGAAAAAATGCTGAAATAGCCCATTTCTTGTTTTGGTGGACTTTTTTTGGTAGTATGGAGATTGTGGAATCTAACATGCTTGATATAGTTAGGGGGGTTACCAGCACTCACTCTCTGTCTAACAAGAGACAGCCTAAAGGGAGGGTTGTTTTTATGAAAGCCAGGGCAAAGCAGAATGTATCTACTTCCCTTGTGGGTTACAGCAGCAACAGAAAGAATATATAATGGCTAAACAGAAGTGTAGAACCTACCAGGGGCAGATAAGCACAGATCATGCCTCTCAGAAACATTTAAAAGGCCCAACTGACTATTTGAACAGAAACCATGTGTGTTTTACTTGTTTTTAATACATCTTTAGACTCAAAACAAGAAAGACAGGTCTGGACATGTTGAAATGAGTTTGGGGCATCTCTGCACATGCCTGACTTTTTTCTTTTACAAGCAGCACCACCATGTGGTCATTTTCTGGTAAATCATCTGTATACAATTTTAAAATCTGATAAACCCTTTACTATGTTTCTTTAAAATAATATTATACAATGATATCCACAGGTTACTGCAAGGGGGTCTTGCAGCTGTCTCTGGTGAAACATAGAGTTACAGATTAAGAAAGTCACGAGAGCTTTAGGGAAGAAGTTACTCTCTGGGGAAAATTCATAGGAGTCAAAAAATTCTCCTGGCCCATGTTTTGCTGGCTGAGGGAGCACACCGCGGGGGGAGGGCAGAATTCATGACTGTAGAGGAGTCCCTACCCAAGGCCACCACAGCCAGTGCCGCAGTGAAGGCAGAAGCAATGTACGTGGCAGTGGTAGTTGTGGGGGTGGATGGTGAAGCAAGCTGGGGGGGGCAACAATATCAATTGGGGGCCCCCTCCTGAGGTCTCCCCCACCATCTAGGAAAAGGGAATGGGAGTAGGAGTGAACACTGGAGGGGGGCAAGGATAGAACAAGAAGCAATGGGCTTAAACTGCAGCAAGGGAGGTTTAGGTGGGACATTAGGAAAAAGTTCCTAACTGCCAGGGTGGTTAAACACTGGAATAAATTGCCTAGGGAAGTTGTGGAATCTCCATCTCTGGAGATATTTAAGAGTAGGTTAGATAAATGTCTGTCAGGGATGGTCTAGACAGTATTTGGTCCTGCCATGAGGGCAGGGGACTGGACTTGAATCTGTGAAATTCTAAGGCCCAGAACATCAGTACTTGACTGATAAGTAACCCTATTCAGGTATTCTGTGTTAGACTGTAACTAATAATCCGTGATGTCTCTGTCTATAAACTCCAGATAGTCTGAGAAACCATCCCCTTTTTATATATATATATCTGGGAAACTGATAAGGAATGATAAGGAAACTGATAAGGAATGATATTTCCTATTAGGGAATCCATAGGGAACAATGATGATGGGTAGGGCCCTACCTAATTCACAGTCCATTTTGGTCAATTTCAGCATCATAGAAGTTTTTTTAAATGTAGATTTCATGATTTCAGCTATTTAAATCTGAAATTTTCATGGTGTTGTAAGTGTAGAGTCCTGACCCAAAAAGGAGTTGTGGGTAGTGCGATCAGAAGGTTATTGTAGAGAGGGTTGCAGTACTGGTACCCTTACTTCTGCACAGCTGCTGGTAGTGGTGCCACCTTCAGAGCTGGGCAGCTGGAGAGTGGTGGCTGTTGGCTGGGAGCCCAGCTCTGAAGACAGAGCTGTTGCGAGCAGCAGTGCAGAAGTAAGGATGGCATGATATGGTATTGCCACTCTTACTTGTGTGCAGAGCTGGGCCCTCGCTCAGCAGTCGCCACTCTCCAGCCGCACAGCTCTGAAGGCAACAGTGCAGAAGGGTGACATGGTATAATATTGGCACCCTTACTTCTGTGCTGTTGGTGGCAGGGCATCTCCTTCAAAGCTGGGTGCTGTGGTAATCTAGCCTCCCAGTCCCAGACCTGAACTTTAGCGTCCACAATCTGGTCCTGTCCCAAACCTGGACTTTTGCTTCCAAAATCTGGGGGCTTACCTGAAACTCCCCCAAGCTCACTACCAGCTTGGATATTCTCGCTGCCACCAGGTCAGGAATTTGATTTAGAGAGCCTGACCCCCCCCTTCCTCACTCTGGTGTCGCCCAACTTATTCCTTAGGGGGACCCCCTAAGACCCAGAACCGCCTGGATTTCTCTCTCTCTCCTCTCCCAGCTTTCCCCACCTTTCCTGGTTAGCGCGTGGCAATGCTATGCCTTCACTCCTGAATACAACCGGAGAAGCAATCTAGCTCCCCGAGGCTAGGTATTTACCTTAGTCAGCTTACACAAAAATTCCCCCCCTTTGCCTAATAGCTTTCCTGCCCTTGGGATAATAGGGATGGTGAGGCCACCGAGTTTTGGGCGTTTCCCTCCCCCCTCTGCCTCACTAGAAAAAAACTTCACAAAGGTTAAAAGAAAACTTTTATAGAAAAAACAAGAAAAGAATATATAAAACATATAAACTTTGCACTAAAGAAACTCAATACAGGCTCTTGCTTATAGGAAAATTGAAAAGAAAACAGTCTGCATTAAAAGATAGCCCGATTAAACCAGTCCAACAAATCCACATACATGTAAATACAACAACCAAGCTCATCATAGCCGAATTGCTTGGGGTTCCTTTGTACTCACAGATGTGTAGGAGACACTTGGAGATAAGATGCAGTTAGGAGAAAGCTTGTTAACTCACAGCCGAGAAAACAACAAAAGACACAGCCATCCACATCTATTCGTACAACACAAAGGTTACCCTTTCCAGGTAAAAGAAACTTAACCCTTACCTTACCTATCTACTTATGACAGGTGCCCAGCCACCAGCTGCTGCTCTAGGGCCACCCAGCTCTGAAGCCCTCCCCTAAAATAACCTTTTGGGTCAGGGCCCCCAATTTGAGAAATGCTGGTCTTGCCCATTAAATCTATATAGCACACAAAACAGTAGATTTCACCATGGGAGACCAGATTTCACCATCCATGATGCGTTTTTCATGGCTGTGAATTTGGTAGGGCCCTAATAATGGGGGAAGAAGACCCCACTAAAAGATGTTATCTTGAAGAATTGTTAGTCCTCTCAGCTGTAAATAATTATGTCTTCACATACAAATCAGGAAAATGATAATCTATGGAAATGACATCAGAACATATCAGGAGGTAGCCGTATTAGTCCGTATCCACAAAAACAACAAGGAGTCTGGTGGGATCTTAAAGACAAACAGATTTATTTGGGCATATTTGGGTAAAATAACCTCACTTCTTCTGATGAATGGAGTGCTCTTAATGTATCATTTTGTAATGCCTGCATTCGTAATTTTCACTCCATGCATCGAAAGAAGTGAAGTTTTTTACCCACGAAAGCTTGTGCCCAAATAAATCTATTAGTCTTTAAGGTGCCACTAGACTCCTTGTTGTTTTTGTCAGAACATATGTTTCTTTTGGCAAAGTGGATCTCATTTTCAAAAACCCTATATAATGACACTTTGTTAGAACTTAGTTGGGGAATGAAACTGCACGTCCTTCCAGTTACAGTGAAGAAGAGACACAGACCAAGCTCTTGATTTTTCAACAAAGGGTGATAATCAGAGGCCATGCCGGAGTGGACCGGCTTCTCTGGCGGTGATTTAGAGGGCCCAGGGCTCCAGCCAATGCAGGCAGCCCCTGGCCCTTTAAATCACCACCTGAGCTCCAGCAGCCGGGCTCGGGCATGGATTTAAAGGGCCCAGAGCTCCGGCCCCTGTAGGGAGTCCTGGGCCCTTTAAAGCAGAGCTCCAGAGGCACGTTAAAGGGCCCAGGGCTCCCTGTAGTTGCAGGAGTACTGGGCCCTTTAAATCGTGTCTGGAGCCCTGCTGCCACTACCCCAGCCCTAGCCCGAGCCCTGCTGCCCCAGGGTAGCAGCAGCAGGGCTCCCACAGTGATTTAAAGGGCCCAGGGCTCTGCAGTGGCTGGAGCCCCAGGCCCTTTAATTCGCCCCTGAGCTCCTAGTCCTCTCTGCAGCTGGTAGCTCTGGAGTAATTTAAAGGCTGTGGGGCTCCCAGTCACAGGTGGAGTCCCAGGGCCTTTAAATCGTGAAAGGCCCCATCTCTTCTGGTTGAGGCCACTCCCCGCTCAGGACTCCGGCATACTGGTAAGTCCTTTAAGTTAATTTCACCCCTGGTGATAATGCATCTATTCTTTCTGTATTCTGTATAGTGCTGTACTAATCTCTGATTGATAACCATTGATTACATAATTCCAATTGAGCCTGTTATTTGACAATCTTTAGTTGTCAATAATTCAGCAATGCAGCAATTTGGTGACCCTGATTTTATTGTTAATAACACTCTCATTTGGATCCAGATTACCTGTGATAGTGACCTACATTTTCCAGTAAATGTTAAGAACAGCTTACAGTTTTTCTCTACTGTTTCAAAGCCTGAATGCATAGCACATTCCAGCATTTGGCAGTAAGGTATCTTGGGGTGAAAGAATAAAGATTAAGATCATAACAAGAAAACCTTGAAATAGGCTAAATAAAAAAAAATGTCCCTCAACAGGGGGAAAACCCTCAAGAATTTTATAATAAACTGTGTTATTAAACAAGGAACCACTTTATTTGCATTAAAAGTAATTGATGAATGTAATCTTTGCATATAAGTTGTTTGAAGAAGAGAGAGGGGAAAAGGTAGAAAAGGGAAAGAGAAACAGTTAAAAGGCATGGCTATATAGGCATGGCTAAAAGGCACATAACCTCCATGGTTTTAAGTAATACGGTTCGTAAAATGAAGACAGAAATGAGGGAATTAGGATACAATTTGGAAGCAGAAAAAGAGCAAAACAAGGAATTAAAACAGCTGGAGAGTGTCAGTAGTTTAAACACCTCCTTGTCTTGTAATTTGCAGGAGGCAAAGGATAAAATTGGGCATTGCAGGAACAAATTAGTCAGGAGAGAAAAGTTGGAAAGAGCAAGCTGCAGAGTTGAAGAGTGCATACAAGTTAGTGCAGGGTCAAGTTACAGCAGCAAGATTTGGGTGAAGTTGCGGGGTCAAGGGAACTATGCTGGGGGGTCCAGGTGAAGGTGGTTGGGGCTCAGCAGCAGGTGTCTAGGTGGGAGCTCAGCGGGGGGGCATGGTTGCAGGGGAGATGGAGTTCATTTGGGTGGAGGTTCAGGTGCAACTGGTTGTGCCTCAGTCGGGATGGTATCTGGGGGGCTCATCAGGGTGGTCCAGGTGCAGGAGTGAGGTAGGGCTTCTCAGAGTGAGTGTTTCATGAGGTTGTTTAATGGGGGAGGGGGCCAGCTGCTGTCAAGGGGATGCCAAATTCTAGGTTTCTGCTTTCCTTGTCTCTTGCCCCTTCCCCATCTCATGCCCGTTACCCACTGCTCCATCCTCTCCCCACACCACACCACCCCTTTTCCTTCCCCACTGCTTCTTTTCCCCAGCCCCAGGCTGCCCCTGTCCTGCCCTGCCTTGGTCACTCACTTATACAAAAAACAGGATAGCTCCCAGCACAGAAGGGGAGTTCAACCAGCACTAGGACCCAGAAGGTGGTATCCAGCTGCAAAGTCAGCAGAGCTGAGTAGCACTCTCTTTTTTGAGTCCAGCAGCTCTGCGCTCACAGAAAGGGGGAGCAGTGGCATGTGACCCTGTGTGCCCCCCAACTTTTGCCTCTGTTTGTGGGCAATGCACCCAAACTAAGCCCATGGGCATTCCCAGGCCTCTCTCCACACACACACATCTGGCTGCTTCCCTTTGCTTCTCTCTCACTTTCTAAAAAGAAGGAAAGAAATCTGCAGGGGGACCTGTTTTCATTCTCCCAGGAGTACCCCACACAGACCCCCCCACTGCTCAGAGCCCAACACACACAGATTTCCAAGATCCCGCCTGCCTGCCTCCCAGCAGCACTCACTGGCCCACTGGGAAGTGACTTGTCTATGTGTGGGCTGAGCTGGCAACATAGCTGGGGCTGGTCAGGAATGACTCCAGCCCCTCGAGAACCGTGCAATCAGCCAGGATGGAGTGGGGCCTGTCTTGGCTGGGCTCCTTCAGGACCCACTTGCCTGGAGGGGCCCAGCCAAGCCCTGTGCACTGCCCCCACATTGGACGAGACAGCCCCGCCTGTGCCCTGGTCCCAGGCAGCTCGGCCTGGGGAGGTGTGTGGGGCCCCACTGGTGGCGGGCAGCAGAGACTGCCTAAGCCAGAACCACGGTGGGGGAGTGGGGCAGACCCCTGGGATATGATCCCCAAGAGCCCACCCCCCAGCTGTGCTATTGGCCCCACACTCAGGGTTCAGATGGGGGACAGCAGGTGATGGCAGAGGAGTGAGCATTGGGTGGGGCACAGCAAAGGCAGAGCAGGGAGGGAGTTGAGCCCATGGTCCTAACACTGGGGCCCCTTCTGAGTGCGGTCCCAGCACCATGGAGCCACTGTCACCATAGTAAACCCAGTAATTACTTTAATAGATGGCCTCACAGCCTCTGGTTCAGGCCTCAGGTATTGCACCAGGCCCAGTGCTCCAGGATCTCTCTCTCTGTACAAGGTGGCCAAGGAAGTAGATGTTTACAAGTTCGCTGTCCAATATATGAACTTGGCAAAAGTATTGCTGGTGTTGATAAAACACAGGCACTCCTAAGAAGCAACAGACACTGGGTATGTGTGAGAACATACTCCAAAAGATTATCCTGACCTAACACCAGATAAGAGGGTATTTTTTCCGAGACATCGGGAGCATGATGCAACGGGAGGTAACAGCAGAGGTCATGAAACACGTAAGGTGGTATGTAAGTTGTTTGTCTCAGTCTATAAATGTTGGGATACCTCACCTTAACCCTTTGTGCAGCTTAGGGGACAGCATAAATTCTTGCTGCTAACTGAGCTGTTCCTTGCCACAGGTCACTCGTGTTAGTGTACCTGTAACCCTAGAACCGAGGTGCTAGGACTATCCTGAGGGCAATAAACATGGCTCAGTACCTTTGTCACCAAACTGTGCTGGTGGTTAGTCTGTTAAATTAGCAAACTGCATTTTATGCTTGTGTTAATAACACTGGAGTTCCAGAAACAGAAACACTGAGCAGCTGTAACAATTCAAAGCAGTCCTTGGCCAGTGTTACCATGACAATGATCTTCCAGCCTTCATCACTTAACACTAAACAAATAGGTTAGGAACTTCCACTACACCTGATAAATCAGGAATATTACTAATATTAAAACACGTACATTTGTAGCTCAACTTGTGGGTCACATGCAAAAAGGGGATTATATCTCTCTGCATGCTAGTAGAATTAAACAAAGGGAGTTACATCATTTTTTTGTGAACAGGGGCTGCTAACAGGGAGTTTCACAAGGGAGTTCTCCAGGTGAAGGAGGAGCAAATACAGCATCCTTGGCGTAAGTGATTGTCTGTAGTGTGTGTATGTTTGTGTTTGGGGGTTACTTGCTGTGGGCTGAGCTCATGTTTGTCAGTAAGTTTGGTTAGTTGGTTGGTTGTTGAAGGACCATGTGCTGTGGCTGCCAGCTGGAGGCTGTGAGCTTCAAAGGAAGGTCTGAAAGCTAGAAGCCTCTGGTAATTGGCTGAGCCTTAATCACTGGGCAGGGCATTCACATAGGCCAGGGCTTTATCAAGCAGCGCACAAGCGACCAGGGAATTTTGCAAACAGGAGCTGCTAACAGAGAGTTTCACAAGGGAGTTGGGAAGGGGAGTGGGAAGGGAGCAGGGTCCCATGCTGGTTCTATCCGTTTCCCTTTAGTCCACTTAAAACCTATAAACCAAACTACATTCAAAACTTCTTGCTTTAGACAACCCTTTCATTAACTAGGAGAAAATGCAGGCAGTAGTCCAGCAGCAGAGCGGGGGCTATCCAGTTTATTGCACTGAGTGCAGCCTGTATGATTACCTGCCCTGTGGGTGGGTGGCGTATGTGTGCATTCAGTGCAAGAAGCTCCTGGCCCTCAGAGACCGTGTACAGACTTTGGAGGCCAGGGTGGCGGAATTGGAGGAGCTAAGGGAGGCAGAGAGGTATGTTGATGAGGCTTTCTGGGACACTGTAGAATTGTTCCATCTCCAGTCAGACAGCCCCCGCATTGTTGAGAAGGAAGAAAGGCCCAGGAAAGCAGAGCAGTCAATGGGAGCAGAGGGAAACCTTCCCATAGTTGGGGCCCTTCTTCCAGATGGTGCTGGGGTTGCCTCTCGCACTGAGGTTACCTCTCTGGGAGAGGGAACTCCAGTGCTAGGAAAAGGCAGGTGTTAGTAATGGGAGATTCGATCATTAGAAACATAGATAGCTGAGTCTGTGATCATTGGGAGAACCGTATGGTGACTTGCCTGCCTGGTGCGAAGGTTGCGGATCTCTCGAGGCATCTAGACAGACTTATGTGTAGTGCTGGGGAGGAGCCAGTGGTCATAGTACATGTAGGTACCAATGACACAGGGAAGGGTAGGA
>NC_133770.1:129767315-129779197 GCF_003597395.2 Chelonoidis abingdonii
ATCGCTGGCTAATGCATTTATGGACTTAACGCACCTATGAAAGTTGTATCCAGTTTCTCTTTTAAACGCTGTTATAGTCCTAGCCTTCACACTTCTCAGGTGAAAGGTTCCACAACTTGACTGTGCACTGCATGAAGAAGAACTTCCTTTTATTTCTTTAATCTGCTTGCCTATTAATTCCATTTGGTGACCTTTAGTTCTGTATATGGGATAAGATAAAATAACTTTGTCCCTTATCCTTTCTCCACATCATCATACCTCTATACATATCCCCCCTTAGTCTCCTCTTTTCCCAAGCTGAAGAGTCCTAGCCTCTTAATCTTCCACATATGGACCCTGTCCAAACCCTAATCATTTAGTTGCCCTTTTCTGACCCTTTTCTAGTGCTAGAAATCTTTTCTTGAGATGAGGAGACCAATCTGTAAGCCAGTATTCAAATTGTGGAGCATACCATTGATTATATAAGGGCAATAATACATTCTCAGTCTTATTCTCTATTCCCTTTTTAATGTTCCAACATCTTGTTTCCATTTTTTGACTGGCTCTGTAACATGCAAGGACATCTTCAGAGAACCACGATGATTCCAAGATCTTTTTCCTGATCGTTGTAGTAAATTAGCCTCATCATATTGTATGTTAGTTGGGGTTATTTTTTTCCAAATGTGATTACTTTACATTTATCAATTAATTTCAATTTGCATTTTGTTGCGCAAATCACTTGGCCAGGTCTTATCAACTGCGAACTTTAATCGGTTTATGGCGATATAACGATTTAACGCTGTATCGTTACGACGAGTGTCATTAATACTGAGTTAAATGGCTCCTTAAATCGATTCGGAACTCCTCCCAAACGAGAGGAGTAGGCTAAATTCGATAGTGATTAACTCGGATTAGGGGTTCATCGTGAGGAATCGCGTTATTCGCCTCTGGGCGGCATCCGCAGAGTGCGCACTGACCGCTCTGGCCAGCAATCTGAACTCGGATGCAGCGGGCGAGGTAAGCAGGAAAAGCCGCGACTTTTGAATTACATGGGTAAGGAATGGTGTCCCTAGCCTCTGTTTGTCAGAGGATGGAGATGGATGGCAGGAGAGAGATCACTTATCATTGCCTGTTAGGTTCACTCCCTCTGGGGCACCTGGCATTGGCCACTTTTGGTAGACACGATACTGGCCTAGATGGACCTTTGATCTGACCCAGTATGGCCATTCTTATGTTATGTTCTTATTTAACTCGGGAAGACCGAATTAAAATACAGCAGATGACAGTTGACAAGGCATTATGGAATATAATTCCAGACAGTTTTAGAACTGGCCAGAGGGACTTTGATGAAACAGTAACATAGTTACACGGAATTTTAAATCCTGGGCAAACTGACATTACTCTGGTGGCAAATATTAAACAGTATTAGAACCCCCCAGTATGTAAATTTGCTGGTTAATAATGCTATGCACTGGAATAAAATAGTTACTATGCACTGGAATAAAAAATAAAATGGAATTAACAGTAAAACCAGACACCCTCCATAAATGAAGTTTTGGACTTAATGGTGAGAGCTCACCAAAGGATCATGGCCAGTAAGACTGAATTGGGGAAAAAGAAAATTGCTGCAAACACAGTAAGGACGAAAGCCCCCAAAGCGTTAAACATAAATAGGAGGTAAAATCCAAACCCAGGATTTTAAGGAAAAACTGAAAAATTTCCCTGGATGGAATTCAGCTGTGTATAATAAACCCAGAGGAGGATTTATCTATGCTAGGGTTACAGACTGAGGAACAAACTGTAACTGGTCACCCTTCTGGCCATGAAACCCCCCCATACACTGCTAATCAAAGCATCCATTTCTCTTTTGCATGAAGTTAACCTTTCTGTGTCTTCCTTTTCTTCTGGTAAGTATTTAGCTTTTGAAACTTGTCTTAGTAATTTCTATCTTCTATTTTTTCTTTACCACTGACTTTAGGACCAATGCAACAAGCATTTATTTGCACTCACTAATTTGCCTGAACCCCAGAATATACTTGGTTTTGATTTTATAGTTCAACACGGGTGCATAGCTGATCTTACTAATTGCTTTTTGTGTGCTGTTACATAGTTACTTTCTATGTAACTAATCCAATTTCTGATTTACATGCAATTGCTATGATCAATAAACCTGCACAATATAACTTATTAGCAATTTATGAGGCTCGCCCTTTGAGCGATATTCTGCAACCTTTAGTGGAAGCAAACAATTCAACTTTTGCTCAACACAAATGTGATTGTGGCAGGATGGCAGTTACTGTAATGACTGCAGGGTCAGATCCACCCCGTCAACACCAATATCCTTACCCAGATGAAGCAAAACCATATATTTCAGAAACTATTGCTTCTGATGGGTCTTGGAGACTCACAATTGATTATTGAAAACTGAATCATGTTCACCCGGTCACAACATGTGATTTACTCAAATCTTTTTCTCCTGATATTCAGTGGTTCTCTGTTTTAGATATTTCTAATAGATCATCCCTTTGCACCCCAAATGTCAATAACCTGGCTTTTACCTTTCAAGGGCAACAACTTATGTGGAATCGGTTGCCCTCAGTGCTCCAAAATGCTCTATCTTCCATAGGCAAACTAAACATACATTGTTTCCTTTCTCTAAACCATCTAATCTTTTTCAGTATGTTGATGACTTGTGCCTTGCTATAGTTACCCAGGAGGAGTGTCTCAAGGTGCCAGATGAAGTACAATAAGCGGGTTTAAAGTGTAATCCACCCAAGGCTCACCTGCTAACTCAGTTTCCTTTTTAAGAATTACTCTAAGCACGGACACCAGCTCAACAAAAGGTAGACCTAATTTTTGCTTGCCTCTACCTACTAGTGTATCTGCCTTAAGATCTCTTCTAGGTCTTATTGGCTACCACAGAGATTTCATACTTGATTTTGCCTCAATCACTGCTCCCTTCTATCATCTTCTTAGAAAGGAGGTGCAAGGGTGCTGGACAGAGGAACATACAAAGGCAGTTACCGCTTTGAAAAAAAGTGTAGTCTCGACTCCAATTCTAGTCACACCTGACCCAAGCAACCCTTTCATTTGGAAGTTGCTACAAGAGAAACAGCACTATCTGCTCTTCTAGCTCAAGAAATCCATGACAAAAGAAGGCTTAATGCTTATGCCTCAAGTACTCTCACCAGTGGAACTCAAGTATTCTGTATGTGAATGTAACTTGCTAGCTAGCTATTAGGCAATCAAATATTTCACCTTCTTAACTGGTCTCTCTCCCATAATATTACATAGAACACACATACATACACCTCTACCCCGATATAATGCGACCCAATAGAACATGAATTCGAATATAACACTCTGGAGGGGCGGGGCTGCACACTCCAGCGGATCAAAGCAAGTTTGATATAACGCGGTTTCACCTATAATGCAGTAAGATTTTTTGGCTCCCGAGGACAGCATTATATAGGGGTAGAGGTGTACCTACTAACTTTTCTCTTTCTAATCAGGTTAAGGACAGACAGGTCTTTAATGCCTGATCAGCTCCAACCCTAGCCTGACTCTGACCCTGACACTTGTCAGGCTCTAGCGATTCATCCAGTCCCCCCACTCACAGACTAATAACTTGTGCTGTCCATCACATGTGGACATCAGTCCAACTATGACTGCTAGGCCAAACAACTTTTAGCCCACAGCACAAGCATTCACTTGGGATGCGGCAGACCCAGGTTCAATTCCCTCTCTTCTTGAGAGTGGAGAGGATTTGAACAAGGCAGTCCTTATCTTCAGAGCAGGTTATGGCATGTTTGTAAACTTGGCCCCAAGGGGTCTTCTGCCTCTCAGGAGAGTACTCTAACCACTGGTCTATGGGATATCCTGATGTGAGTCTCACTCAATCTCTGTTTAAGTATTTATTCATAGTGGAACAATCATTGGGCCAGAGAACAAGAGCAAGAGAGAATGACTCTGTAGTCCAGTGATCAGGGAGCTGAGAGATGCTGGGTCCAATCCCCGTGCTCTAATCACTCTTTCATTATGTATTCACAGTAGAACAGCTTCAATAGGAGAGACCACTGTTGACCACAAACCTGAGGTACTTCCTGTGGGGCTGAGTGATTACGAAATGAAAATATGCATCCTTCAAGTCGAGGGCGGCATACCAGTCTGTTGGATCTAGTGAGGGGATGATGGAGGCCAAAGAGACCATGCGGAACCTGAGTTTCTTTCTCTCACAGGTCCAGGATAGGCCTGAGGCAGCCTTTGGCTTTCGGTATTAGGAAATACCGGGAATAAAAGCCCTTGCCTCTATGTTCCTGAGGAACCTCCTCCACTGCCCATAGCGATAGGAGTGACTGCACCTCCTGGATAAGGAGCGGCTCGTGAGAAGGGTCCCTGAAGAGGGATGGGGAAGGAGGGTGGAAGGGCGGGAGGGCACAGAATTGGATGGAGCATCCCCTCTCTACCGTGCAGAGCACCCAGCAGTCCGAAGTGATATGGGACCAAGCATGGTAGAAAGGGGAAGGTCGGGAGGACAGGGTAGATCCAGTCTCTGATCTGATGTGCCATCCTAGACTGCACCATCAAAAGGGCAGTTTGGGGCCAGAAGGTGGTTTGGGTTGGCCAGAGTCCTGGGCTGAAGATGGGTGTTGTCTCCTCTTGCCACTCCTGTTCCTCCTCCAATGACCATCCTGGTGGTTCTGCTGATGGAATCTCAGAGGAGGTTGCGGCCTGAAGTGTCTCCACTGTGTAGGCCCAAAGGCTTGAGGGTGGCTCATGAGCTTTTCAGGTTATGTAGTTTCTTGGCTGTCTTTTCAGAGAAAAGAGTCCTGAATAGTCTGCTGGACCTCATAAGGGAGCCCTGAGACTTGGATCCAGAAACCCCTTCTCATGGCCACCCCAGTAGCTATGACCCTAGTGGCAGCATCAGCACCATCCAACACAGCCTGGAGGGAACCCCAGGAGACTAGATTCCCCTCCTCCCCCAAGGCCAAGAACTTAGCTCAGGAGTCTGAGGGAAGAGCTCCATAAATTTGGCCATTGCTGCATAGGTGTTATAAGAGTACCTGCTGAAAATGGCCCTGTTAGAGAAAAAACTTAGTTCTCACTTTTTGGTTGGGTGCAGCACAGTCAGATACTTTATTCTGTTTAGCAGCTACAGCAGGGAAAGAGTGCACTAGGACATAGGGTCTCCCCTTCCTAGACAGGTCTCTCAACAGGTAAATAATTACAGCAAGCATTTATGTTTTTGTTACAGACAATAATAAGCAACAGCTGCATTTTGTTTATACATAGGTCATCCTGATATCTTGTTTTTCTCACTTCTAGGAAGACACTAGTCTACATTTCATATTATCTACACAAGGTCGCAACAACTTCTCACACAGTTCTTTTCCACTCGCCTCACACAATCCTCATTTCTATAAATATCGTGTTATTAGGGTTACAGCTAGCCTGACTCTTGCTAACAGAGACTGCCTTGCATTAAGATCCCCTACAAATCCTTGTCAGTTCTTTCTCTACTTCCATACTCTCCCCTTTTGTACTTCTAGTACAACAAATATTTTCAAACCTCTATTTGCATTAAGCCGTGGATTTCAAATTCTACATCAAATGTTTCAACCTTCGGGGTTTTGATTGGATGTAATGACAATGCATGATTAGCATGGACATGAAAGGTATTGCTATTAGTTTGTCCTTTACAACAACAACAATATAATCCTAAACTAACTAATAGCAATACAAGCAATAACATTCCCATGGCAATAATACGATGGGTTTGTTGTACAGTTTTAGTCAGAAAGCACAACACATCACACTTAATACATAAAGTAGACACTCTATAAGCTGTATGAAAGGCATATTTTTCAACTTGATATATATTTTGAAACATATGAATTTGCCCTTTTACTTCAGAGATTCTTTGAACCTCTGGTAACAATGAAAGCAAATCTTGAAACCATTCAGGTACTAAACTAGTCCAATTAAAGGGTTTGTGGAACCTAAGGGCTACTGGTTTTAACATACACACAGCTATCATTAGCTTGAAAAAGTAAGTGTCCTGTCAGGGTAGTTCCTTGTCCCCTACCCTCCCAGCTAACGCAGCCATGAACAGTGACAACTTCTCCTGGCTTCAGTTTACGGATACACTGAAGCTGTTGGGTTCTAACAGCCAAAATGTCCATTAACTCCCTATTCCTATCAAAATGTCGGGTGCTATTCTAGGGGCACTGACTATAAATTGACTAGGCATACCAGGTGGTCTAATCTCCCAGATGTTACGGTGACTAGTCCAGTTCCACATGCATCCTCTCTATGGACCTGGCAGGATTCGGTATGTGGGAGCCCATCCTCACGCTCAACCGGTCCATATACTTGGAAGGAGCATTGTGAATGTCCACATTTCCACCCAGAAAGTCTCCAAGTATGTCTCCATGGCCACAGATCAGATGGTGCTCCTGATGTGTCTGTAAGGGCAGTGGGCCAAGCCTGGTGCTCAAAATCATTCCGAATGGCCATTAGCTGGTCATTCAGGAAATCTTGAATTTCTGAACATGCCAGATCCCACTGCAATGCCTTCCAAGCCTCAGTGATATTCAGTACCATCTCTGTCAGTAACTTCTGGGTCATAGACCAAAGGGCAGAAATGACATGTAACTCACTAACTCCAGCCTGTACTTGGGTTAGCTGAGCTCCAGAAATAAGGCTAGTGGCCTTTTCTAGTTGGCACAATTTCTCATCATGTTCTTGGCTTTTAATGGCTGCTGCACTACTGGCCCCATCCCATAGGGATCCAGTCAGATCCCTCTTCTTTCTAGAGGAAATAACCCAGGCCCTCTGTTCTGCTAATCTAATGGCAGCCCCTTGTGTGCAATTTGGATATGTAGAGGTGATCTGGAAACTGGATAAGGGCAATGTAAATTTGACAGTCCCTAGTGTTGTATTAATCACAGTCCACTGATATCCTAATACATCTCTCTTTGGTGTAGTACTATATCACACCTGTTATTTAACTATTCTCAGGTACTTTCAAGGGGCATTATCATTAATAGCATAGAAGGGGGTGTATTGCAATAAGGTACAGGTTACATTATTTGTCACTGGAATGGTTTCAATACAGGTAAAATTTCCAGTGGCAGAACAAACTCTTTGGGTATTCATTTAATTATTCACTAATTGGGTGACCAAATAACAATAAGGGCCTCTTTCATGTAACATTGCAAACTCCAGGAACAGCCATCATAGCTACTTCACTATGGAACCCATCAATTCCAATTACAGATTCTTGGGGTTCATTTGTAGTGATATCATATGATTCTATTTCCACGATCATTATTCTCGCACTCCATGTTTCGCTTATGTGGATATCATTGAACTTTAAAAAGCTCTTTTCCAACAATCTAAAATAATCACTAAAATGTGAAGGCCGTGCCATTGTTAATCAATAATATGGATTGTCTGTATTTGGATGTATTACGGGTAAAAGTATAAATGGAAGGAAGATGGCAGAGACAATGGCAACAAAAGTGCCTTTGTACTTGTCATGTTAAAATCCAATTAAGAGAGGGCAATACATGCTGAAGGATTTATCCAAAACACAGGAGCAGGCTGTAGAATAAACCCAAAATCCAATCAATACCGCATTCCCAAAGCATAAGTCCCACAAATTTCTTCCTGCCAGGGTATAATTCTTTGTTTCTTTCCCAGGATCAGTTCTTAATAGTCTTATCTAGTCAAGAATTCCCTGACTTTGCAATTTCAGTTTTGGAGCGAGTGTTCCTTCTTTCCTGAAGCAGTCATGGTTCAGCATCCTACAAGGGAGAGGTTTTACCAGCCATGCACCCTGTAATGTTTTTGCTTCTTCTCGAAAAATTCAAAGGCACAGTAGGTTTGTCAGTGAACAAGGGAGAGTTTACTAGCACTTCACCTTGTCCTTTTTCCCTGCTGTCCGGAGGCACGGCAAGCTAAAAGGAGACATAGCCTAATCATCAGTAAAGGAAATCTCCGCCGAGGTGGAGGGGTCTTTTTGCAGTGAGAATCATGGGTCCAAGCAGTCAGTCTTTGGCACTTCACAGCGGTGTTGGCAGTCAGCAGGACTTAATAAGGGCCTATCCAGCATGGAGCTAAAGCAGTCTTTCGTTGGTGGACCTTTACATAGATCCAGTCTCCTGGTTCCAAGGAGTGGCAGGGCTGCTAGGGTCTTTGAGTAGCACTTCTTTACCTTTGAGAAAAGAAACCTAACACATTTCATTAATGCCTGGCAGTGTTTTGCAGATCTCATAGCTGCTTGGGCACATTCAAGCCCCCACTTTTCTTGGTTGTCAGCCAAGCCTTAGCTGTGAGCAGTGTCCTTGAATGGGGCCAGTGTCTTATCTTTAGACTGAGCATGCTAGCTATTTTTTTTCCAATTAATTCATTCTGTTCTTTTCCCCTCTTCCCTTCTTGGCTTCTTTTAACCTACAAAGGAAACTTCCACTCTTCACTCATACACCTTTTCCCAACCATGAACACATACACATTGCCATTATACAGTACATTAGTCTTATTATTCAATGTATGACACATATACCCTTCCACTAAAATAACTTTATTACAGAGCTTTGGAGCAACAAGCCAGGACAAGCACACCCACTTTTGAGGAGTTCACTCAGTACAACCCCGGTGTCCAATAGTTTCCCACCCTCCCAGCCCTCTGGCTAGAAATCAGAGGTAGCCAGAAGGATCCCATGTACAATATGAGGAGTGAGATAACTTTGTATGTCCTTGCTTCCAAAGACTGTTGGTATGCAAATTTTAACAACAATTTTCTATTAAAAGATTTGGCCAATGAAGTTTCTTTTTCTTATTTAAGGAAATATATTAGACTTTAGTATATCACATTTTTCTGATTTATCCAAACACTTTGTATTCCAAGTTGAATAAAACAAGTATCTGCTTTTTTTTAATTTAACCTTTCTGTTTGATTTTAAACTAGACTATCCTATGAAAATATTAAACACTACAATTCTGGCCAAGAGACAAACACCACAAGACAGGACATAGAACACAAAATATAATTCCTATTGTGCCAATAAATGCATGGTATGTTGAATGCTGTTCAGCTGGCATCAGTTTTCTCTGATTATCTGAAAGACAAAAAACAGAGGTCTACCCATTCTGGGCAGTCAATCATCGTTTAAAATATACAAATACATTTGTTGATTTCAGGCAAAACAGAGGAATTACCCCATATTTTCTTGTATTTGTTTCATAGGCAGCCCAGGTTTCTGTGGCTCCTACCTTATCAGTTAGATAATTTGCATTAATACAGATGCTTTCTGGTTTGCTTCTGGATCCAAAGCTATTCACAGCTTAAAGATTTTTACTTTAAAAAGGGACACAATTAACTTTATCAGAATTTTGTTGGCTTTTTACTTCTAACTCCTATTTTCAAACACAGTGATCTGAAAGAAAAGCACTTCCTATAATGCCCCTTAGAGCCTAATAGGGTTTCATTTACATAGCACTGTATACATTCTTTAGCTTATTTGACTAAATTGTTCATACCCGAACGATTGCAATCAAATAATTTCTTTGCCTGAATTTATTTACAAACATTTTAAAGACAGCAAGAACTTTCCTCTTTAGCATTTTTACAAAGTTCAACTGCTGTTTCCTCCAGCAACTACAGAGTTAACTTCTCATTCTTTTCTTAAGTCACTTGCTTGTCTCCCAACAGCCACTTTTATCAACTCAAATCACCATTTCAAGTATTGTCCTGGGTATTTGAAATCCCCATGCTTACTCCTTCCTTCCACTATGCCCTCAAAATTTTCCATCCTAATTTCCAATCGCTCTATCTGTTGCCTGTCCACTTGGGCCCTATCCTGCTTTTCTTGCTGAACCGTCCCTTCCATGGGCACCGGCTTCGTTCCACTACCAGTTTAGCTAGGAGAGTGGGCTTCTCAACTAGCCCCCATCATTCCTGGTCTCTTCCCTTAAACATTCTAACTCACAAGGCTACCTCAGTCCTCCCCCGTGAGGCTTGCCACCTGGGCAAAAACGCATGGCTCATTGGTGTTTAACTATTCAATTTCCTCTTGTGGCAAACACGCTGCTGTTATGGCATATGCTGAGCACAAATGGCTACATTTTGACAAGTCCCTGAAGGACCAGTACTTGCTTAGCCAGGGCGTCCTTTTCTGCCTGGAAGTCCTGTCTCAAGGCCTGCAACTTGCCCTGGGCGTAGTTTTGAGTTGTTGCCTGGTTCATGATCTATGCTCTTAATTGCTCAATTCTAGTTATTAAGTACACATCTCTTCCCTTTTCTCCAACTTCTCTATTGCCCAGTCCTGCTACGACTGGGGTAGATTCACCTGCCACCCTTTCCAGTCAACCAGCGTGGACAGAAGAATGCTAAACCCCTCTCCAGTTCTCAGACTTACTGTGTCTGAGTGGGCACACCTTTAATCATGCAATCTTCAACATATAACATCAACAATACTAAGCAAAGCAAACATAAAAAAACCAAGGCAAAACAAATAGATGGTGAAAATTCTGCAGGGCTCCCCTCTTCTCAACTGCCCACCAAACTGTGACAAATTTCTGTTACCAATCTATCCCTCGCGTTAGGTGATCAGGCTGACATGCAGGATTGTTGGGGAAGATAAAGAAAACACACCATATGACTGAATTTTAAAGCTTCATTAATAAAATAATAAAACAACAACAGAGAGTGTTGGGAATGCTCCCCCATCACTCAGGAAAAACATTAATGCCCCAAGCCCTAAGCCACTTCCATACTCACACACGTGCGTTCAGACTGGCCATGTCTGTGTATAATGTTCAGAGACCAGGGAGAGATGGATGGGAAATTATCTTGCATACAGCTTGTCCAGAATTTCCAACATGCTTCCGCTCTTGGGAGGGCTGTTCTTTTACACCCTGGGATCTCCTGTGGCATCTCTGTCAGAGATTCCAGTCCAGGTCGGCTGCCTGTGGCTTCTTCAGTATCACCAAGCCACACTGGCTCTTGGGTCACAAAGGCACACTGTTGGATCTCACTGGACAGTTAAGCTTTGCAAATGTAATCTCAGTTCTGTAACTTGTATTGCCTTTGATTTGCCTCTGCCTATATTTTTTTCACAGCCAGCTGAGGCTGAAAGCAGTTTTTCTTTGTACTTAGCATGGTCTGCATTGATTCTTGACCTTGAACGCAGAGCAACTTTCTCTTTATCTCTGGGCCAAGCTGAATTTCAAATTAACCCTTTCCTTTCCTCAATAGACAAATTGCTCACACTGTGTGGCAGCGGCTTTTTTTTGATGATTAAAAGCTCCTCTAAGATGTATGATCTTATCTAGATTGAAGGTATCTTCTAGTGGGCATTGTTTAGATGGACTTTCATGCATGTAAAGATTCCAATTGTCTAAATACCTACAGGTTTTAGGACCATAATGTACGTATATGAAGTAAGATGGGGTTCGCTTACGGGGTGAGAGGGAATGCTTAGACTGTCCCCCACCCATTTTGCAGTCACACACACGGGGGGTGCCCTGTCCGCGCTAGCAGCACATAAACCAAGGATCTCTCCCTACAGGGTACTCACACAGCAGAGGCTAACGAAGATGGCCATGACCCTCTTACATCTCCCTTCAGCAAAGAGCGTTGGCTAGTCTCAGGGAGATGGCACCGCTCACTCTTGTTGTATCCAGTGAGATGATCAGACTGTCAGTGGCTCACACAGAGAGGAAAAGGGGGAGGGGAGATCGGTACACACACTCCTAGACCCAGGTAGCTTCCTCGTCGGATGATGCCAGGCCGAGTCAGCCCTCGTGGGTTGGATCTTCTACAGATCCTCTAGTTACCGGGCTTGCATTAGAGCAGTTCTGGTCGCGAGCCAAACGACGTTGCAGACTACTCTGGG
>NC_133770.1:129779297-129796251 GCF_003597395.2 Chelonoidis abingdonii
AAGTCTAAGTGCCAAGGGAATGGTGGACTATCGTGACCATAGGCCCCGTCCGGGTGAAGTTGCCAGACTTCAGATGATCAGTACATCGCCTGAAGTGGCTGGGTAAGCAGGATGGCTTGCCTCGGAAGTCCAGATAGCTCCTTGGAAGTCTACCCCTGTGGGAACAGAGCAGGATGTCTCTTATAGTGAGCAATTAAGGCCTAGACATGTGAATAGGTTCCCGACGGATGCTAATTTGCTGAGTGACTTGTGTCTTGGAGTCTCCCAGAGGAGCCAATCGTTCCAGATACGAAACGCATATGCGACATCGGATGGAGGTTGGGAGGCGCCTTGGCCACCACTTGGGGAAATGCCTGTGGGGCTGTAAGGCCAAAACAGTTAAGACCGTTTAAATTGGAAGTACCGAACGGTGGCTAGAAAGTGGAGGTCATCTCCTGTGCAGGAGGAAGATGCATTTGTGAAAGTACGCGTCCTTCATATCCGAGGGGTGGCGTACCAGACTTCAGGATCCAAGGGACAGGATAATGGTTTCCCGTGATCCAGCGGACACTTCAACCTTATCATTACTGGTTGATTCTTGTGGGTCTAGGACAGGTCTGAGACCGTCGTACGGCGTTGGGATTAGGGGAATAAGGGAAGTAACCCCTTTGCCCCCTCCGTCATCGGCGTCTGCACCTCTTTGGTAAGAGGAATTGGCCCGAGAGGAGTCCCTGAAGGGGACAGGTTGGAACAAAAGTGGAGGTTGCCCATGCTCCACCATGTGTAGAGACAGCGACTGAAGTTAACTGGGACCACGCAAGAGGAAGTAGGAGTGGGATCAGGCCTGTAACGGTACCGCCACCCTCAGGATGCACCTTTGAAAGATTGTTCTTGGTCCCCGTAGCGATCAAGGGACTCGATCTTGCGCCCTCTCGGGTCTGACGGTTGTCTTGCGACCACGGTCAGCCGCGCCATCTGCCAATAGCCCTATCTTGGCTAGGCACAGAGAGCTTGTGGCAGTGTGATGGGACAGAAGGGCCTGCAGTAGACGTTGGCGTATGCACGCCGAGAGAGATCGCATGAAGGATGCTGGTTGTCCTTCAGGCTTTTGCCGTTGGGGTTGATCCACTGAAAGAGGCCCTTTACCAAAAACTGGTAAGGTTGTGAAAGGCAGGAGATTTTCAAACCTGACGTATGAAGATGCACCTTATAGGTAACGAGGCGCTGGTAGGAAAGCTCTGGCGCTTCTCCCTTCCTTTTCAAGGTGGCAGTGAGCTCTTGGCGGAGTCTTGAGGAGAAGCTCCATAAATATCCATCGCCATCCAGGTTTACGGTTATAGGGACTACAGCAGGGGCTCATTGATCGCCCGAGCTATAAGGTCCTTGCAGAGTTACACCTTGCGAGTGAGTAGGGTCACTCGGCCTAGCCCCCTATGATTTCGGGCTGGCGCCTGCTGGCCATCCCATTCCTTGTCTCTTAACCAACTGATGACCAGTGAGCAGGAGGAGGACGAAAGCAAGTAGTCGAACCTCCAGGAGTATCGGCCCAATTGCCTTAGATGGTCCGAATAAACGGGTAGGTCCCCTCTAGTTGGGGCAACTGCGATAGAATATCCACTACCGGGGTTCCATTCTTCCGGGACCTCCCGCCACCCGGATGGTCCACCATTGGCGCTTACCCTCTGGGAGATCCTTGATGGCCCCATAGGCACACCAGAATTGCTGGTCTGAGCTAAGAGCTGTCCCGTGAGGAAGACAGGTGCGTGACCAGGATGCCATGAGGTGTTGAAAAATTATGGTCCAGAGTCTTCTGACTCTACCAGATGTGCCCAGCTTGGCCCCTGGACTGGTACCGTGAAAAGGAAAAAAGGGGTTGCACCGGTACCTGGAACGAGATCCGGACCTCCTACTACAGCGGTGCCGGGGAGGTCGCGGAGAATCTCCGAGGTCGGGAGCGTACGCAGTCACAGGGCCTGTAGCGGTGATGGGAGCCAGAACGGTCGCGTGATTATCGGGTCGCGTAACGGGACACCGGACCGGTGCGGCCAAGTTGCGACGGTGCCGGAGGGATGGGAGCGCCGACGCATCCAGGAGGCTTGCCAAGGAGACTGTTACCTGCACCGGCGGTTGCAGGGGGTTCAGGCAGCCCTTTTTTTTTTAAACCTCTTGTTTTTTCCATGGGGGCTTTATTTTTTGGGGGGGGGAAAAAAAAAACCCCCCCTTTCCCCCCGCCTTGGGATGCTCCGGCGTGGACGGGGGTAACAGTAAGCTCGACACAGCTGCGTACCGGGAGCGGCAGGCCACCGGATTCTACTGTCCACGTTGGGATTAGATTATCGACGGAGCTGACCGCGCCAGTGTGTCGGCAGGTCGGTGCGGGCGATCCGACTTAGATAACTCCTCTGTCCGCGTGCGATTGCACGGAACAGGAGGGAGCAGGGAGGCTCGACCACGGCGTGCGCTGGGGAGCAGTCAGGCACTGGATTCGACGCCCTTTGTTGGGACCGGGCATGAACGGTCGCCGGGCGGTCGCGTGCCTCGGTAGGTTTGGTTGCCGGGCGATTCAAACTGAGATGAAGCTCTCTGGCTGCCGGTGCATTGGCACGGAAGCAGCAGGAACAGGAGCTCAATCACGGCACGTGGCCGGGGAGCAGTCAGGCACTGGGGTCCGACGGCCCTTGTGGACCGGATCGACGGTGCCGGCGTTGCCTGTCGGTGTCCGCGGGCAGGAGTCGGTTGCTGGGCGATTCTGGTTAGATGAGCTCTTTGGCTGCAGGTGCCGTTGCGCTGGAAGCAGCAGGAGCAGGAAGGCTCAACCACAGCGGCATGCGGGGAGACAGTTGCAGGCACCGGATTTGATGGCCCTTGTGGGACCAGAATCGACGGTGTGACCGTAGCGGTGCCGCGGGCAGGGTCGGTGCCGGTGCGATCCGACTTAGACGAGCTCCACTGGCTGCGGTGAGATGGCACGAAGCAGCGGAGCAGGAAGCTCACCACGGCGCATGCATTGGAGCGGTCAGGCACCGGATTTGATGGCCCTTGTGGGACCGGAATCGACGGTGCTGACGTTGTCGGTGCCGGGGCAGTGCCAGGTGCGGGCGATCCGACTTAGATGAGTCAACTGGCCGCGGTGCAGTTGGCACGGAAGCAGCAGGAGCAGGAAGCTCAACACGGCGCGTGCCGGGGAGCGGCCAGTCACTGATTCGACGGCCTGCGGACCGGAATCAAGTGTGGCTGCCGGCGTCCTCAGTGTCTTTGCAGTTGTTGGTGCCGGGCAGATTCCGACTTAAACGAGCTTCTTCTGGCTGCGGTGCAGTGGCAACAGACGCAGCAGGAGAGGCGAGGCTAACCATGGCCGCGTACTGGAGGAGGAGTCCATGGGCTTCCTCAACCTCAGAGAGATGGAGCTGGTGCCGAGTCGACTTTTGGTGCCGGCATCAGTGCCTAGGCGGGGGTCCGGGCTGCCGAGGAGGCGCTTCTGTCGAATAGCCCGGCTTGTGCAAAAGGTGGAGGGGAAATGAAAGTGCCGCTCCATATTGTTTTTGGCTTAAAACGCCGTTTTCAAATGCGGGCACTATTGCGGAATTGCGATCCCCGAGTCACGTAAACCAGGAGTCCTTGTGATCTCCTTGTCAGCAACGCGGAGGCGGCCCAAGCACGGACTAAGAACGGTGAGCCGGGCATGGCTCCGGCACCGGGTGCAGGAGGGGCTACTCCCCAAACCCCAGCTAACTATCATCAAACTAATATTAAGAAAAACGTATAGTTTTATAACTGTTATAACTGTATCACAAGAACTACAAGTAGCTTTAGGAAGCGGAGGTCAGCTAAGCTGCTGCTCCACTGTTCCAACGCCCGACATGAGCAGAAGAGGAACTGAAAGGGCGGCTGGGACGGCAGGGGTATATATCCAGCACCATAGCGGCGCCACTCCGGGGGCGCCCTGCCGACCCACCGAAGTGTTGCTAGGGTACAAACAGTCTTCGTACGAACGTGCATGCGGCGCGCACCACCTAACGTGGTAATGGATTATGAGCAAGCACTCGAAGAAAGAAGAACTAACAGTTCCCCAGTACTGCATACAACTACATTTGGGGCGGCCAAACTAACAGTTCCCCAGTACCGCTTCAAACTAAACTTATTGGGGGCGGCGAAACAGTTCCCTACCACCGTTCTGCATCTGATCTTGCTGCACAATCAATAAGTTCAGATGGCATAAGCCCAACAGGGACAGATGGCCCCACGGACAGTCTTCCTCTGATACCCCAATAGAGATTTCAAAAGGTCTCATAACTCTCTTGTGGCGCTATGGCGTTCAAAGGGGAACAATTCGTAGCAGCTTCCTGTGTCTCAGTAGGCGTTGCCATCCTGGACGAGCCCTCAAATTGTCAGAGAAAAACTTAGTTCTCACTTCTAGGAAGACACCAGTCTACATTTCATATTATCTACACATTATCTACACAAGGTCACAACAACTTCTCACACAGTTCTTTTCCACTCGCCTCACACAATCCTTGCTTCTACAAATCTCGTGTTATTAGGGTTACAGCTAGCCTAACTCTTGCTAACAGAGACTGTCATGCATTAAGATCCCCTACAAATCCTTGTCAGTTCTTTCTCTACTTCCACAGCCCGCTGGTTCGAAATACAGAGCTACAGACTTCCTGTAGAATAGACCTTTCCCCTGAAAAGGTCTAGTCACTTAGCTTCCCTGTTTTTTGGGGAGGGGCCTTGGAAACTCTGCCTCTCACACTGATTAGCAGCATCCACAACAAGAGAGTCAGGAGGTCAGGGGCGGCTCCAGGCATCAGCACACCAAGTGCATGCTTGGGGTGGCAAGCCAATGGGGGCGATCTGCCGGGTGCTGTGAGGGCGGCCAGCAGGTTGCCTTCAGTGGCATGCCTGCGGAAGGTCCGCTGGTCCCACAGCTTCAGGGGACCTCCTGCAGGTGTGCCTGTGGAGGGTCCGCTGGTCCCGAGGTTATTGGCGGACCTCCCGCAGGTGTGCCTGTGAGAGGTCCGCCAAAGCCGCGGGACCACCGTACCCTCCGCAGGTGTGCCACCGAAGGCAGCCTGCCTGCCATGCGTGGCGCGCCAAAATGCCTAGAGCCGCCCCTGCAGGAGGTGGATGGGAGTACAAATGTTTGCACCCTTTGAAAGGCATGAAATAATGCCTCTTGTTGCGCTTGGCAGTGGGCAGCAAGCTGGGGTCTGCTACAGGGTTTTGGTGGTGTCCACAATAGTCTTAACAGAGCAATACAAAAAGGTCCTGAGGGGGCAAGGATGTGCACTCTGGGATCAGGCTCCTCGACTACCTTCTTGGTCTTAATGCCCAGACCCTGAGCAGCAACTGTCCTCAAGCGCTGGAGATATGTCTGTGCCCACCAATGCCTCATCTGGCAATGATGACGACGAGAAAGCCCCTATAAGTGGCTGCTCCCTGCCATCCACTCCCAAGGGGTCCTGCGACTCTCAAGGCAACGTTGGTGCCAATGGAGCACATGCCTGTGCCAGGCCTGTTGGAACAGCCATCGGCAACACTGATGAAACCGCCTATGGAGCTGATGCCAAACCCCCCACCTGTGCCGACAAAGGTAGTGGGACTGTTGTTGGTATTGGTGCCGGTGTCGCCAGTGCCTGCACCGTAGTTGGTGTTGAGATCGGTGCTGGCACTGAAGTCGGATAAGCCACTGGTGCCAAGGCCAGTGCCGGTGAGAGCACCATAGCTGAAGGCGTTGATGAGTAGGCACCAAGGCTGCATGGTTGATGGCGGGACAAATGTGGCTGAGGCCACAGAAGATGCAGCGGAGTGATGCCCTTGAATCCCTCCCTGGCCTTGATAAAAGGCTCAGGTGGTCCAGAATGGCCTCTGTGGTGGATTCTGCCAATATGATTGTCACGCCTGGGGCTCTCTCCTTTCTCTCTCTGACCTTGATCATTGGCTCCTACTCCTCCTAGATTGGTACTGAAGACCACAGAGGAGCCGAGCTTCGGTGCCTCGAGCATCGAGAGCTTGGGGAGTGAGTAGGTTCTCTGTCTGAGCGGGCTGGTGCTGAAGGACATAGAGAGGGAGAGTGCCTGGACATCATTGCCGGCTTCCCTCTTGACTGCACTTGGGGGTGGGGTGGGACTGCCAGCGCTGAAGGTTCCTCCCTCCTAGGGGGTGAGAACGGTGAAATAAGGCAGAGGTCTCCAAAGTAGAGAGGATCCTTCGAGGTGCACGGCAGGAGGAGTGCTACCGGAGCACTGTCGCTTTTTTTTTTTTTTTTTTTACCTCCAGCAGTTCGGCTGGGAGTCCGAGCAGCTTTTTTTTTTTTTCCTTCTCCCTTGGCAGTTCAGCTACATTTGGACTACATTTCTGCAGTGCTGACAATTTATTGCCACATCATGCAGTATATTTAGATTCAAACCCCATAAAGGAAATACCTGAGAAAGGAACACAGCTTCTAAGAATACAATTCTACTTGATAATACAAAATGGTGAATTTCAGAAGTAAACTATTCATCATAAATCTCTTCTGTTGTCCTTTTGTTAATGATATGGTTAAAACAAAAGCTAGTATGTCCTAATTTTGACACCCTCACTCATGTTGCTTATCACCTTACTCTAAGAACAGTCCCATTGCAATCAGTGATGCTACAAAATATAAGAGCTGAGTAAGAGGATCAGTATCTAATCCTCAATAAATATCACCATGATAGTTTTGTATTCAATTTTGATTAAAATTAATTAGATAAATTTAAGAACTTATAAAAAGCCACTATAAATTCTTAAGATTTTTCTGTTTTTTTTTAAACTAAACAAGAGGATCTTTCGGGGTGCACAGCAGGAGGAGTGCCGCCAGAGCAGCGCCACTTTTTTTTTTCCCCCTCCCTCGGCAGTTCGGCCAGGAGTCCGAGCGGCTTTTTTTTTTTTCCCTTCCCTGGACAGTTCGGCCAGGAGCAGGGGGTGCGTGCTCAAAATTTTTTTACTGACGGGGTGCACCATCAAAAAAGTTTGGAGGCCACTGCCATAAGGTGTAGCAGGGAAGCAGCTTTGAAAGCTTCTGGCATTGAAGGGAGCTGTAGCTGCTGGCCTATAGGGACCGGTGACTGTGGGGGGCCAGGATGCAACAGCCTCACCTGCACTGGAGTCGACGCAGCCCCAACAGGGGATCCGGAGCTGTGGCCCACCTGGGGTCTCACTTCTCTAGATTTAGCTGTAGGTGACCAAGTGTCCGCTTTCTTTTTCTTTTGAGGCACTGGTGAGTGGGATTGGTGCCTGCTCTCCACTGGGCCTCGGGAGGTGCTGTGCCGGTGCTGAGCATCTCAGGACAAGTCTTTTCTCAGCACCAAGCCTGACGACAGCACTGAGATGGTCTGCGTCAATGAGGACGTGTTAGGAGCCAGGTCCCCTGAGCCTGGTTCTGAAAGGGGGCATAGAACTGCCTCCATGAGGATCACTTTAAGCCACTGTTCCCTTTCTTTTAGAGTTCTAGGGCAGAACTCTTACAGCGATCCTTTTGGTGACCATCCCCTAAGCACCGTAAGCACAAGGAGTGTGGATTACTCTTCGGCATGCACTTCGCGCAGGCCACACAGTTTTTAATCCCCAGGGACCGCAGCATACCACAGGTCCAGGGAGCCAAAATCGGGGGGGGGGACTCCAACAACTCTAATTATTAACAACCAAGTTAACTATATACAAAGAACTGTTAAACACATTTGCTAAGCAAGGTCTACAGGAAGTTCCAGACTACCGTCACTGGTGGTTCGGGAGGGCTCTATATTGAGCGCCATAAAGGCGCAACTCCAGGGGGTGCCCAGATCGACCTGACAGATGCTGTCATGGGAAAAATCTTCCAGCTACCATGCACATGTGCGTGCACACACCTGATCAGAATGGACAAGAATAAGCACTCAAAGAAGAAGGACTGTACCCAATCAGGTGAGGAACCTGGGTAAAGTCATGCAGAAACAGCTGAGATGTTTGTATCCCTATGCAACGAGCCCGGATAATGAAAAGGAAGAACTAGAACTACTGGTGCAAGAAGTGAAATGAAAAGATATAAATGATACATTATAATGTTAACAGAAACATAGTGGAATAGTAGTCATGACTGGAGTACATGAAGGGTATGTGCTGTTGAGGAATGACAGAAATAAAGGAAAAGATGATGTAGTAGCATTGTATATTAATGATGACGTAGACTGTAAAGAAATTAGAAGAGATGGAATGGATAAAACAGAGTCTGTTTAGGTAAAAATTACTTTGGGGAAGAAAGCTAACAGAGGTTCCCGCGGGATAGTGCTTGGGGTATGTTACAGACCTCCAAGATCCAATCTGGATATGGGAAAAGACCTCCTTAATATTTTAAATTAAATAAATACTACTGGGAATTGTGATTATGGGAGACATTAACTTCCAGGATATAGATGCTAGATATAGGAAGTTAAAGTTGGACAAGTTCTACTAATAACAGTAGGGCCCAGACTTTCCTGGATGTGATAGCTGATAGATTTCTCCATCAAACAGTCGCTGAAACAAGAGGTGATGCCATTTTAGATTTGGTATTGGTGAGTAGTGAGCTGGTTGTGGGAGACAACCTTGGTTTGAGTGATCATGTGCTAATTCGGTTTAAAGTAAATGGAAGCATAAACAAAAACAGATCTGCAACTAGGGTCTTTGATTTCAAAAGGGCAATGTTTAAAACATTAAGGGAATTAGTTAGGGAAGTGGCCTGGACTGAAGAACTCAAGGATCTGAATGTGAAGAAGGCTTGGAATTACTTTAAGTCAAAGTTGCAGAAACTATTTGAAGTCTGCATCACAAGCAAGAGGAAAAAATTAACAGGGAATGGTTGCAGACCAAGCTGGATGAGCAAGCATCTCAGACAGGTTAGTAAGAAATAGCACAAAGCTTTCCTTGCTGATCAATCTATCTCCTGGAGGTCATAAAATGTAGGGGAAAAGTGAGAACTGCCAAAAGCCAAGCAGAGTTGGACCTTGCAAAGAAGATTAAAACCAATGGTAATAGGTTCTATAGCCATGTAAATATAAAGAAAACAAGGAAAGATGAAGTGGGACTGCTAAGCACAGAAGATGGGATGAAGATTAAAGATAATCTAGGTATGGCCCAACACCTGAACAAATGCTTTGCCTTAGTTTCTAATAAGGGAAATGAGGAGTTTAGGGACAGTGGTAGCATGGCTAATGGAACTGAGGATACAGAAATAAAAAATTAGCACATCTGAAGTGGAAGTCAAAGTCAAACAGTTTACTAGGACTAAATCAGGGCCCCCGGATAACCTCTATCCAAAAATATTAGAGGAACTGGCACATGAGATTGCAAGACCAATAGCAAGGATTTTTAGTTAATCTATAAACTCAGGAGTTGTACCCTATGACAGGAGAATTGCTAATATAGTACCTATAGCTAAGAAAGGGGAAGAAGTGACGTGGGGAACTACAGCCCTGTTAATCTGACATCAATTGAATGCAAGGTCTTGACAGATATTTTGAAAGAGAAAATAGTTAACGTCATAGAGGTAAATGGTAATTGGGATAAAATATAACGTTTTTATAGCAAGTAGATCGTGCCAGCCAATCTGATCCCCTTCTTTGGTTTTTTTTAGACAAAGGGAATGGGGGAAATATACTCTACCTGGATTTCAGTAAGGCTTTTGATACAGTTCCACTTGAGATATTGTTAGTTAAAGTGGAGAAGATGAGGATTAATATGACAGTTGAAAGAAGGGAAGACTACAATGAGTCATAATGAAAGGTGAACTGCCAGACTGGAAGGAGGTTACTAGTGGAGTCCCTCAAGGATCGGTTTTGGGGCCTATCTTATTTAACATTTTTATTCATGACCTCAGCACAAAAAGTGGGAGTGTTTTAATAAAATTTTGGATGACACAAAGATGGGAAATATTGTCAATATGAGGGAGGGCTGGAATATCATACAAGAAGATCTGGATGACCTTGAAAACTGGAGTAATAGAAGGGGGATGAAAATTAATAGGGCTAAGTGCAAGGTCATGCATTTAGGGACTAACAACAAAAATTTTGCTATAAGCTGGGGACTTATCAGTTGGAAGCGACAGAGGAGGAGAAAGACCTGGGTATATTGGTTGATCACTGGATGACTATGAACTGCCAATGTGATATGGCTGTAAAAAGACTAATGCAGTCCTAGGATGCATGATGTAAGGTATTTCCAGTAAAGACAGGGAAGTGTTAATACCATTATACAAGACACTGGTGAAACTTCATCTGGAATATTGTGTGCAATTCTAGTCTCTCATGTTTAAGAAAGATGAATTCACACTGGAACAGGTGCAAAGAAGGACTACTAGGTTGGTCGGAGGAGTGGAAAACCTACCTTATGAGAGGAGACTCAAAGAATTTGACTTGTTTAACCTAACAAAAAGAAAGCTGAGGGGCGATATGATATAAATACATCAGAGGGATAAATACTAGGGAGGGAGAAAAGTTATTTAAATTAAGCGCCAATGTTGACACAAGAACAAATGGATATAAGCTGGCCATCAATACATTTAGGCTTGAAATTAGACGAAGATTTCTAACCATCAGAAGTTCTGGAACAAGCTTCCAAGGGTAGTAGTGGAGGGTAAAAACCCTAACTGGCTTCGAAACTGAGCTTGATAATTTTATGGAGGGTATGATATGGTATGATTTGGTGAGATTGCCTGCAATGGCTTGTAGCCAAACTGCAACTATTAATAGCAAATAGCTCCAATGCCCAGGGATGGGACACTAGATGGGAAGAGCTCTGAGTTACTACAGAGAATTCTTTCCCAGGTGTCTGGCTGATGGGCCTTGCCGCATGCTCAGGGTCTAACTGATGGCCATATCTGGGGTCAGGAAGGATTTTTTCCATGGGTCTGATTGACAGAGATCCTGTAGGGGTTTCACCTTCCTCAACAGCATGGAACACAGACCACTTGCAGGTTTAAATTTGTGTAACTGCTAGATTATCTGTAACTTGAAGTCTTTAAATCATAATTTGAGGACTTCAGTAGCTCAGTCAGAGGTTAGGGCTCTATTACCAGAGTGGGTGGGCAAGGTTCTATGACCTGCAATGTGTAGATCGGGGTCGACAACTTTTAGAAGTGGTGTGGCAAGTCTTCATTTATTCACTCTAATTTAAGGTTTTGCGTGCCAGCAATACATTTTAATATTTGTACAAGGTCTCTTTCTATAATATATAAACTATTGTTGTATGTAAAGTAAATAAGGTTTTTAAAATGTTTAAGCATCATTTAAAATTAAATGAAAATGCAGAGCCCCCCGGACCGGTGGCCAGGACCCGGACAGTGTGAGTGCTGCTGAAAATCAGCTCGTGTGCCGCCTTCGGCACTTGTGCCATAGGTTGCCTACCCCTGGTGTAGATAATCATGATGGCCCCTTCTGGCCTTAAAGTCCATGAGAATATCCCAAAGCTCAATAGTGAGACCACTTGTCTCCGAGGTAGGACACCCCATGAGACCAGATGTACAAAGATGCCTCACCTGCTCATTCACTTGAAATTCCTAGTAGGCATCTATATAGCATCTAAGTAGCTTTTAAAATTTGGCTTTTAGGAACCACAGTGACTTGGGCACTTTTGAAATTTGTGCTCCTACTCTGACCCTCTTGCATAGTTCGAGCCCCATATAAGTTCACTTAATAATTCCTGCGTCAAGCCCAATAACTTCTGAAGAAGGAGGCACATAAATGTTAGAAATCAGAATAATAGTGTTTTATATCTACCATGCAGAGGTTTAAATAATTATGCAAGATGCAATGCAGTGGGGGAAAAAATCACATCTAAAATGTTTTATTCATCTCTATTCTCTCTGATACTATGTAGCAAGGAATAGGAATTTATCTAATATTACAAATGTTTACTTTATCCCAGTAAAAGTAATTGATACTTGCTCATTAATAAGATGTTTTTAATTAGGACCACATAATTTGAAGAGTTTTTTAAAATTCAAGTTTCATGTTTGTCCCATTTTAAAAAAATACTAGTCATTTATTCACATATTTATTTTTAAAGCAAAAAATAACTAACATTATACATATAGCATATTTTTAAAAGTCATAAACAGTTTAAGTAATTGCATTTACTAATTTGGACACAAACAATTTTAAAAACTGTAATCGATGGGAGTAGTGAAATCTTTTGAAGTTTAAGCTACAAGTCCACCTTTCCACAAGCTCAAGAAGTCAGCTGCTTCCACCAAAAATACGCTGTAGTGGAGGAAAGAGTGTGCTGGAGGGGGAAAAAAGAGACATTGTATTTTAAATACTTATCTGCAGTGTAAAATCACCAACAAGATCTTTCTGAGGAGACAAATCTAATTATGCTTTGTGTTATGAACATAGGAATTGCCAGACTGGATTACTCATGGTCCATCTAGTCAACTGTCCTCTTTTCAACAGCAGTCACAACCAGATGCTTCAGAGAAAAGTGCAAGGAACCCACAGTAGGCTGATGGGGCATAATCAGTCCCATCAAGGTCTCATTCTAATTCCGAAGAATTAGAAATTGACTTAATCCTTTTGTAGACAAGCAGACTCACCCCTGTGGTGCCTCGTGCTGGTCATCCTCAGGAATTAGCTCTTTGACCCAGGAGCGCCCTCTTCAGGCCAGTGATCCGCTTGTTGTTGGCCACCGTGTCCCTCCCAGGACCCTGGTGCCCTTATCCCAGAGTTCTGCCTCCTGCAGTACCCCACAGTCTTACTGGGTTTCCCCACCCCAGGGGAACCCCACCCCCCTGTCCCCATGTCACCTCAGTCGTGGCTACTGCCAGTCTCTGTTTAGCCCAGAAGGTGGGTAAAGGCAGCCAGTCCAAACCCCTTGTTGCCTGTGATGATTGGCTGATACACTGCAGTCTGCCCCAGGGTGTGGGGGCTAAACAGAGACTGGCAGTAGCCACGACTGAGATGATGTAGGGACAGGGGGTGGGGGTTCCCCTGGGGTGGGGAAACCCAGTAAGACTGTGGGGTACTGCAGGAGGCAGAACCCTGGGATAAGGGTACCAGGGTGCTGGGAGGGACACGGTGGCCAACAACAAGCGGATCACTGGCCTGCAGAGGGCACTCCTGGGTCAAAGAGCTAAGTTCAGAAGACGACCAGCAGGAGGCACCGCAGGGGTGAGTCCGCTCATCTATACATGGTAGAGAATGCAGGCAGGAGTGGTGGGGGGGTCCATCCCGCTACACCTTCCAAAAGAAATGGTTACTTATTTTACACTAACTGATTCTTCTAGATGTATTGTCCACATACATTCCATTCTTGGTGACGCACAAGCAGTAATCTGATCAGTTTACTTAAACAAAGACTGCACAACAGCTCTGCCAAAAGCAGCATCAGATCTCTATGCTTCAGTCAGAGTCATATTTTGTAGTTATGGACTGAATCCCAAGTAGTGCTCTACATATCTCTGAGATGGGTACATTCTGAGATGGGTACAATGGAAGCTGTCTGAATATTAGTGGAGCAAGTCCTCATATGGATTGTGGGATCTAAGTTGGGTAGCTCATAATGGACTCTAATGCAACTAGACACTCATTTCAATAGTCTCTGAGCTGAATTAGTTTGGTCTTTTAACGTGTCTACAAATGCTATAAAGAGTCTCTGAAAGACCCTAAATGGTCTAGTCCTATGTAGATAGAACAATAGTGCTCTAGGGACATCTAAAGTATGTAACACTGATTAGAATGCCATTTAGGAAAGAAAACATGGAATGGATTATTTGATTCAAATGAAAATTTGTGACAACCCTAGGAAAGAATTTGGGGTTGGGCCTGATGGTATTCTTATGGGATATCATATAAAGAGGATCTGTATCTCTGCAATTTTTCTGTCTGGTGTGCACCCACCCTCTCTCTTGGGGTCAGGTCACCCCCTCTTGGCAGCATCGGAGAGTCAGTATGTCCACTGGCCATTCTACCTTGTGAACACACAATTGCCCAGATATAAGTTCAGGTCTTCAAAAAGGAGGAATCAACATACCACCAATCAGCTGGTAGCCCAAGCCTTCTGTCTGGGATGCACTGTTGAGTCCATGCTGCCTCATGTCCCAGCAACACAGCTGAACCAAATCTTGTTTCCCTAGGCTACTTCCTATCGGTTCCTGCTGTTGCTGCTCCATCACCACTGGGAACAGACTCTCAGTCTCATGGTCAGATGACATTTCCTCCCATCTCTAACTGGAATCTTCTGTCTCTTGAGGCAGTGGATTGCCTTTTCTCCCCACCACCAGTTGTGAGCTCCACTGAGGTCTCCATGTGGGGAATGTCAGCCTCCTTCTCTGGTCCAGCCACATGTGAGCTGCAGGACTCTATTCTAATACTTTCTGTCTCACCCTCACAATTTCTGAAAGGGCATGGGGTGGAGTTAACAGTGCCCACCAAGGGGCAGTAACCTCCTCTGTACTGGAGGGAGGCCACTCTGCCTCAGTACAGGCATAACTTCTAGTAAAAATGCCATCTTTATGGATAAATTGTAACAAAGAGCAAGTTACCAAGGACTCAAATAGGTCACATTGCAGTCCTGGGGAAGAGGAGGCTCCCTAACTGGGGGAAAATCCTGTGAAAGGCCCTTCAGGAACCTAGCCATAGTCCGGTGGGAGAAAATTGAGTATTCCTGGATGGAAAAGTGATATCCTAATATGGATGTTAAATGTACTTGAGTAGAGCTAATAAACAGTCCTGAGTTCTTTAAGATTGCAAGTAATGTAGGATAGCTGAAATTTGGCTGCCCATAGAAGACAAATGACATTGTACTTCATATTGTGAACCAGTTCCATTTAGCAGTAACTGTAAGTCTGGTGGACTTAGCAGTGAATGTAAGTCTACTTTGACTTAAAATGTTATGGATGTCCAAAAAGAAGGAAGGATCTCTCCTAGTCTGTCATCCAGCCAGCATCCAATCTCACAGGTGGAAAGAGGTTGGATTCAGATGCAGTATGTTTCCATTGTCCTAAGAGAATAAGTCCAACAGGAAAGGTAAAGGTTTTGAAGGGCAAGTTGCCATATGATCTGAGTACCAAAACTATCTTGGCCAAGTAGGCACTATCATGATGACTTTGGATGAGTCCTTCCTGATCTTCAGTATCCTCAAAATCAGAAGAATAAGAGGGTACGGGTACATCATACTTGATAATTAGGGTCCCACCAAATCCATGGCTATGAAGAACACTTCATGGACCACGAAATTTGGTCTCCCCCATGAAGTCTGGTCTTTTGTGTATTTTCACCCTATGTTATAGAGCTTTCACAGGGGAGACCAGCATTTCTCAAACTAGGGAGTTATCTGGGGGTTGCAAAGTTATTGGAGAGGGGGTCATGATATTGCCACCTTTACTTCTGCACTACCTTCAGAGCAGGAGCGTGGCAGATGCTGGCTGGCTGGCTGTCCAGCTTTGAAGGGAGTGCCACAGCCAGGAGCAGTGCAGAAGTAAAAGTGGTGATACCATACTATAACACCCTTATTTCTGCACTGCTGCTGGCAGTGGTGCTGCATTCAGAGCTGGGCTCCTGGTCAGGAGCCACAGAGCTTCCTGCTAACAGGGGAGGCTCCTGGAGGTGGGTCAGACCTGGACCAGGAGTGGCCTTTGAAGTGGAAAAAAAAGAGTCCCAACCTTCACCAACCCAGCCAGGATCAGCAGCTGGAACCTGGCGTATGGTAGGAGCTCCTTGGCCAGGGTACCCCCAGCCCTGCCCCTACCTGGCTCTGGGCCTAGTGTCCTGGCACTCGGAAATTAAAGGGGCCTTGGGCTGGCTGGGAGTGGGGGTGACCATGGAAACCTTTCCCCCTCAACCACGGTGCTGTGGGCAGTTGCCCACATCACCCACCCATAAGGCTGGCCCTATTCCACCCAAAAGTGAGGCCCTCCCTATACCATACCACCCTCACTTCTGCACTGCAGCTAGCAGTGGTGCTGCCTTCAGAGCTGGCACTCAGCCTGTAGCCACTGCTCTCCCGCTGCCCAATTCTGAAAGCAGAGCCACTGCCAGCAACAGAAGTAAGGGTGGCAATACTGTGACCCCCCCCCCACACACAATAGCCTTGTGACCATCCATGATCCCCTTTTGGGTTTGGACCCCCCCAAGTTACAACAGTGTGAAGTTTCAGATTTAAGTAGTTGAAACCATGAAATTAACTATTTTTAAAATCCTATGACCCTGAAATTGACAAGAATCAGCTGAATTTGATAGGGTCCTACTCATGATCATGCAGTGAGGAATGTGTCTGATAGTGATCCAGGCATCAGGCCTCCTCTTGAAAAGAACTTGGGACACTTCTTGGTGTCTGCTGCCAAAAAAATTATTAATGGTCAACCCCATTCTTGAAAGTTTTGTATAAAAGACTCCTTGATGATCCTCTTATGATCATGAAGAACTGTCTGTTTAGACAATCTGCCAGGGCATTTTGTAGTCATGCAAGTTGTAGTGTTATGGGAGAAACTCACTGGTGGGACACACAAATTCCAGAACCAAACTGCCTCCTGGTACAGGGGGAATGATAGACCTCCTCCCTGTCCATTTATAAATGGCAGTCGTGTTGTCTGTCATGATTTGTGCTGTCAGTTCCTGAAACATGGATAGAAACACATGTCCTGATTTCTAAGAAGTTTACATGCAATAGAGTCTATGCTTGGGTTCCTACCCCTTGTACTTGATGTTAATCCAGATGCGCTCTCCACTCTAAGTGGGAAGCATCTGTCATTAGGGTCTTATTTGGGACAGGTTGGGAGAATGGTACCCTCTTGTCAAGGTTTTTTCCCCCACTTTGAACTTTAGCATCCAAAAAGTGGGGACCTGCATGATCACTTTTAAGCTTAATTACTACCTTAAATCTGGTACACTGCCACCAGCCAGAAGTCTGGGTCTGGCACACTTCTGTTCCCCCAAAACCTTCCCTGGGGAACCCAAGACCCAAACCCCTTGGGTCTTAAAACAAGGAGAAATTAACCATCCCC
>NC_133770.1:129796764-129836644 GCF_003597395.2 Chelonoidis abingdonii
GGTCTTCTGGTCAGGTGTCAGCCAGGTTCACTGAGCTTCTTAACCCTTTACAGGTAAAAGAGACATTAACCCTTAACTATCTGTTTATGACACCTCTTGCACACTTTCACCAATTCAGCAAGTAAAAGACTTCAAGAAGAAATTGCAATGACATATCTCAGTGGTATTGGTTTGGTAGGTACACCAATTTCAGTCAGCCCTGCAAACAGTGTTGCGTGACAAATATGTGGGAAGCCATGTGACTAAGCAGACTTGGGCAAGTTCTCGCCAAGGTGCACGGTGGATTCTGGAGCAGGTACATAAGGGTAGTCATGGCACCAAATCTATCTGGTGACAGATAAGCTCTGGTTGTAAGCCTTACATTGTCCCCAATGGATTCTGTTCTTTCTGTACATGTTAGGAGGATTCTTTTCTGTTGATATCTGGGCCTAGTCCAATGAAGAGCTGGAGAATTTCATCAATGGACTCCTCCATTTGCTAAGGTAACTTCTCTCAGACTAGCCAGTCATTAAGGTATGAGTACACTATGATTCCTTAGTTTCTGAAGCAAGTTGACACCACTCTTAAGCATTTGGTGAAAACGTAGTGTCATCAACAGCTCAAAGGGCAGGACCCTGTACCCCTAGTGTCTCTCTTCTACCTCACACCTCAGATTCTTCTTGTGAGTGGGTGGGTGAGGTTCTGTGGCCTGCAATGTGCTAGATGTCAAACTAGATTATTATGACGGTCCCTTCTGACCTTAAAGTCTATGAATCTATAAGTGGCATGAATTGAGATATGGAAGTGAGATATGGAAGTGAGCAGCTTGAAAGCCACAAACTGGTCCTGTGGATCTTGCAATGGAATTATGGAGGTGACGGCTACTATTCAGAACCTGAAGTAGCAAATGAAGGCATTGAGTCCCCTCAAAGCCAGAATAGGATGCCATCCCTCTCTTTTCTTTGGGATTAGAAAATAATTGAAATTATCTGTACTGTAGTGGATCTTACTCTGTTGCCCTGAGAGTAAGAAGTGATTCCTTTTGATGAAGTAATAGTGTCTCATGAGAGGGGTCACTAAATAGAGATGGGGAAGGGGGTGGAGGTTAGGTATGGTGCTGAGTTGCAGTGAGTGTCCAGAATCCAGTGATCTGGTGTTATGAGGTTCTATATGTCCCAAAAGAAATAAAAGCAGTCTTCAAACATGGTGGGGATGAGGGAGGAAAGATCCTATGGACTGACTGAAGAATGATTTTTGATCATCATGTCAAAACAATTGTTTCAGAATTGTCACAGCATGAGAGGCAGATGATTTAGAGGTGATATACAGAATCCTCTTTCTAAATGACTAGCAGGTGTGTCTTGCTCCCACCTTTAGGGTCAAACTGATGACTAAATTTGAGGTCAGGAAGTAATTTTCTCCTGTTAGATTGACAGAGACTTTGGGAGATTTTTTTCCCTCCTCTGCAGCATGAATTGCCAGCTGAGATCATCTGAGCATGTCCCACCTAATCAATTCCCTGCTACTTCAGAGGACTTCAGCATTAGTGGCATGTTGGTCTTGCCTATTCTCTGCCTTTGGCACACACTTTAGTCTCCCAAGGACTAAAAAACTAAAATCTTTGGGCTTAATAAAAGGGTATCTGTGTGAAAATTAATTAACTGTGATATACAAATCAGACTAGATGATCTAATGGTCTCTTCTGGCCTTCAACTCTATGAAACTATAAGGCCATGCATGCACATTATAAGGAAAGGAGCTGGGAGCCAAGGTAGAGCATGTCTTCTAAGGCCTACTGAGAATGAGTCTTATCTGTTGCAGAAAATGAGCCAGGTAGTGTTGTAGTATGGTAGTTGGTTCTATCATCAAGCTATTCGCACCACAGAGAGTAATGGAGACTCTGGCTTCACTATAATCTGGAGGTCTCTTGGTACCACATACAACTTTTGTACTGAGATTCAGTGCTGTGAAAACTGGTGCAGGGGTTGATGTGCCAGATCAGCCAAAGCCAAGGTAACTGGTGTCAAATGAGTCACTGGTACTGCAGACTTGGTACTAACAGCAGTTAGTCTCAACCCCCAGACAGTGCCAAGATTCTGGTACTGTGCTCCCTCAGAGCTCCAGCGTTACCTGGGTTCAAGCTGTGAAGTCCCCTTACAGTGCAAGTGTTGAGGTGATTCTCAACTTCTTTTTATTCAGGTCAGATGAAAGAATCTGTCCTTACACTTGTGAGAAAAGCAGTGCTCCTTTATCTCCCTGTCCAAAGGTTTAGCTGAAGATTTCAAAGCCCTACCAGAGTTCATAGTCAGGGCCACCTTAGACTCATAGAATATCAGGGTTGGAAGAGACTTCAGGAGGTCATCTAGTCCAACCCCCTGCTCAAAGCAGGACCAATCCCCTACTAAATCATCCCAACTAAATCATAGAAGATGGGGCTCATGAGCTGGTTGTTAATCCGGGGCTCATGAGCTGGTTGTTAATCCAGAGCTCACCAGGGCACTTCTGGACTCGGACAGTGCTGATGAGAAGGTTACTTGCTTTGTGCAGTAACTGAGGTTCTTTGAGATGGCTGTCCCTGTGGGTGCTCCACTTTAGGTGTTTTGGCGCCTTGTGCTTCTAATTGGAGATTTGTAGTAGCAGTGCTGCAGTTGGCCACACACACGCAGCAGCCATCTTGCACTGCTCCAAGTGGTTACCCTTCGCGCGAAGTCAACCATCACCCAGTTCCTTCTCTACCCCAGAGGATGTTCATGAAACTCTGAAGTTTGTATGTTGGGGGTAATGGAGCACTCACAGGGACAACCATCTCAAAGAACCTCAGTTACTGCACAAGGTGAGTAACCTTCTCTTCTTCTTCAAGGAGCGTCCCTATGGGTGCTCCACTTTAGGTGAGTGTAGAGCAGTGCCCCTCAGTGGAGACGAGGGGCTTCGGAGTTGATTTTATGTACAGTGGACAGCACCGAGAGTCGAAAGTGAGCATCTGCAGCACACTGCTGTTCTAGGGCATAGTGTTTGGTGAAAGTATGGGGTGATGCCCAGGTAGCTGCTTTACAAATATCAGTAATGGTTACATCTTTGAGAAAGGCTATCAATGTGGACATAGATCTAGTGGAATGTGTGTGCAAAGTCCAGAAGGGAGCTTGCAGATTGTATTTTTGGTAACATACTTGGATACAGTTAGATATCCATTTAGAAAGTCTCTGTTTGGAAATGGTTTGACCTTGTGCCCATTCTGTTGTGCATATGAATAGTTTGAATGATTTTCTAAATGTTTTTGTTCTCTCTAGATAGAACACCAGCGCTTTGTGGATGTCCAGCATGTGAAGAGCATGTGGCTGTTGTTGGCGTGTGGCTTGGGAAATGTGACTAGGTTGGGACTCACCACCATAGTGTCTCCTGCTGGTTGCTCTGGGAATTAGCTCAGTCCAGTGGAGCGCCCCCTCCTGATGGTGTCCCATCCGTTGTCTCGCCCTCAGTTGGCGTGTGAGCCCATGTCGCTCCCCAGCTTGCAGCATCCTCTTCCGGCAGTGCCCCTTAGTCCATCCACACCCCCTTCCAGAGGGTGTGTCAATCAGCAGTCTCTCTATGCCCCAGCCACCATGTCCAACCACACACCCCAAAGTCTAATCACTCCTGTCAGGGATCTCGCCGTAGTCTATAATGGCCACTCCCTAAGGCCAATGGCAGGGTGTACTACAAGGGGCAAAAGGGGGGACCCAGGCCCATCCTCTATTCTAGATACCGGCCCAGGGACCCTCTGACAGCAGCCTTGCTGTCCTCCTTCTCTCCCCTCATCTATCCACTTCCCTGGGCCGCTTCCCCTATAGCCCCTTGCACCCATTAGGCCCTTCCCTTCAGGGCCTGCAGCCTGGCAGGCTACAGGCTAGAGCTTCCTTCTGCTCCCCAAGCCTGGCCAGCACTGCACTGTCCACGGTGCTAGTCTTCAAGCTCTGGAGACTGATCTCCCCTGTCAAAGGCCTGGGACAGACTGCCTGCTGCTGTTCTGGGCAGCCTTTATATATGGCTGAGCCTGGTCCTGATTGGCTGTCTCCAATCTGGGCCCTGACTGCCTCCCAATAAGCCCTTTTCTGATTGGCTGTTCATCCTCCCAGGCCCACTGGCCTGCTGCAGCCTAAATTCTTAGGGAGTGGGGCAGCTGCCCCACTACAGGAAGAATATAAGTAAATAAATGGGTTTGTTGAGATGGAAGGGGGAGGCGACCATGGGTATGAATTTAGGATGTGGTCGTAGGATTACTTTGTGAGGAATATGGCATAAGATGGGTGTGTCACTAGAGCACCCAACTCTCTCACCCTTCTTGCTGACATGATTGCTACTAGAAAGGCGACTTTCATGGATAAGTGCAAGAGTGAGCAGGGTGCTAGTGGTTCAAAGGGTTTGGCTGTGAGAACACAGAGAACAAGGCTGAGGTCCCACATCGGAGTTGTCTCCTTTAGAGTGGGATAAGTGTGCTCTCTGCCCTTGAGAAAGCACTCAGTCAGTGGGTGGGTGAAGACAGTGAGACTGTTCATCTTAGCGTGAAAGGTGGTGATGGCTGACAAGTGCACTCTGAGTGAACTAGTGAAAAGGCCCGATTTTTTGAGTGTTAATATGTAATTAAGGATTGTGGGTTGTGAGGTCGATTGTGGAGTAATTTGCTTGTCCTGGCACCAGATGGAGAATCATTTCCACTTGTGCACATATGTTTTTCATGTGGACAGTCGTCGGCTGTTCAGTAGAATGTCCTGTACTTCCTTGGACAGCATGTTTCAAGTTCTGTCATCCATGGATTAGCCAAGCCTTGAGATGGAGTACTGGAATGTTGGGATGATGGAGGCGTCCTGTGTCAGCAGACTGGGCGTGAGAGGAAGGGTTCATGGTAGTGGGAACCATGTTTGGGTATGGGAACCATATTTGTCTGGGCCATGTTGGTGCAATAAGGATGACTCTGAATTTGTCTTTCCTGATCTTGTGAAGGACACAGCTCAATAGAGGGATTGGGGGAAAGGCATACAGGAGCCGGGCTTCCCACTTGATAAGGAAGGCATCTCCCAGAGAGTGTGCCCCAGTTCAGCTTGGGAGCAGTATTGCAGGCATTTGGCATTGTGGATCATTGTGAAAAAAGTCTATTGAGGGAAATCCCCATTGTTTGAATATAGTTTGAAGTATTCCTGGGTCCAGCTCCCACTCATGAATTTGCGAGAAGTTCCTGCTTAGGTCATCTGCTGTGGTATTCTGGCTTCCAGGTAGGTAGGATGCCATGATGTCTATGTTGTTGGAGATGCACTACTGCCAGAGCAGGTAAGATTGGGCTCCTCCTTGGCAATTTATATAAAACATAGTTGCCAAGTTGTCCATGAAAATCTGGACAGTTTTGTTGCACATAAGGGGGAGAAAGTGGTAGCAGGCATTTCGGACTGCTTGCAGCTCCAGTAGATTTATGTGGAGATTGGACTCTGCTAGGGACTGCAGCCCTGGATGGTATTTTTGGGCAAGTGTGAGCCCCATCCCACTAGAAAGGCATCCATGATGATAGTTACTGATGGGGGTTCCCGTTGGAAGGGGACACTGGAGCAAACGTTTGTTTGTTTCTTCCACCATGTGAGCGAGTCTTTCACTGTTGGGCATTGTAAGATGTCTGATCGAGTGTCTGCGAGGAATATAGACAGTGCATAGCCAGGTTTGTAAACATCTCATATGAAACCTGGCATATTTCACGACAAATGTCGGAGCTGACATGTGCCCTAGAAGTTGTAGGCATGTTCTGGTGGATGTTTGTGGGCTGTGTCTTACTGTTGTAATTACTGTTTGTAAAGGTAAGGGTATGTCTACACTATGGGATTATTCCAGTTTTACAGAAACCGGTATTTGGAAACAGATTGTATAAAGTTGAGTGCATGCAGCCACACTAAGCACATTAATTCGGCAGTTTGCGTCCATGTGCCAAGGCTAGAGTTGATTTCCTGAGTGTTGCACTGTGGGTAGCTATCCCATAGTTCCTATAGTCTCCCCCACCCATTGGAATTCTGGGTTGAGATCCCAATGCATGATGGGGCAAAAACAGTGTTGCGGTTGATTCTGGGTAAATTTCGTCAGTCAATCCCCCCTCCGTGAAAGCAACAGCAGACAATCATTTTGTGTCTTTTTCCCTGGATTGCCCTGACAGATGCCATAGCACGGCAACCATGGAGCTCATTCAGCCTTTTTCACTGTCACCGTATGTCTACTGGATGCTGCTGACAGATGTGGTACTGCAGTGCTACACAGCAGCGTTCACTTGCCTTCGCAAGTTAGTAGAGATGGTTTCCAGAGCTATTGTACCATCTTCTGCTTTGCAAGTTGGCCAGGATGGTTACCAGTCATATTGTACCATCTGCTGCTGTCATGAGTGCTCCTGGGTGGCCTCGGTGAGGTCGGCCAGGGCGCATGGACAAAAATGGGAATCACTCCCCTTCTTTAAGTTTTGTCTTAAGATAGAGTTAGTCCTGCCTAGAATATCGGGTAAGCCTACTAAAGAACCAGAGAGGCAAACCGCCGTTCTGGGTCAGAGCCCCAGACGTCCTACAGAAATCATGAGCTGCATGCCATTCTAGGGGATGCCCCTGCAACAACCCCACCCGTTGCTTCCCTTCTCCCGCACCCCTCCTGGGCTACTGTGGCAGTTATCCCTCCATTTGTGTGATAAAGTAATAAAGAATGCATGAATAAGAAACATCGACTTTACTGAGATAAAACAGGGGAGAGGCAGCCTCCAGCTGCTATGATATTCCAGGCAGGACTGAATCTCCGTTAGACATTAAAGGGGCGGGGAGAGGAGCATAGCCTCCAGCTCCTATGATATTCCAGGCAGGACTGAATCTCCAGGAGACAAAGCTTAAGGAAGGGAATGACCGAGAGTCATTCCCATTTATGCCCAGGCACCCCCGGCCAACCTCACCAAGGCCAGCCAGAAGCACTCACAGAATGATGACTACGGCTACCAGTTCTATTGCACGGTCTGCCATTAGGAAGGGAAGGGGAGGGGATGCTGCTGTTTAGCACTGCAGCACCGCATCTACCAGCAGCATCGAGTAGACATATGGTGACATCGAAAAAAGGCAAGAAACAATTTTTTCCCTTTTCTTTCATGAGGGGGAAGGGAGAGATTGACAACATATACCCTGAACAACCCATGACCATGTTTTTGATCCTTCAGGCATTGGGAGCTCAGCCAAGAATGCTCTCAGTGCTGTCGGAACTGGGGCAGACTTTGCAGTTGGAGATGGCTTTTTTTGAGGCAAATCTCTGTGGTGAAGAGTGAGGCCACTTTTTGTGGCTTTCCTAGGTACAATGTCCTTAGTAGCCATTTTTGAAGAGGATCCCATATCTGAGGCAGCTGTCAGTTGCTTGCAGTGGTGACAATTCTGGGTAGTGTGTGTCTCTCCCAGACAACGGACACACTGTGCATGGCAGTCTGTGACTGGTATGAAAAATCTGCAGGTCAGACAGCCTTTGAAACCTGGAGAACCAGGCATGTCTGAGAGTCTGTGTTGAGTAAAGAATGGGAATAGTCCTGTTCTAATGCCTCTTTAGTCATGAAGTGACTGCCTGCCTGAGGTGGGAAAAAGGGGAGAAAAAACTGTTTTTTTTTTAAATGGTAAAGAAAAATGAAAGGAGAAATTAATAAAAGAAGGGTAATAACTGAGAAAGGGCTGAAATAAGGAATCTCTAGATTTAAGGGCACTGCTGTCATTCTGACCAAAGCTTAAGCCAGTAGAGAAGGAACTGGGGGACGGTTGGCTGGGCGCATGGGGTAGCTGCTCAGAGTGTTGAGAGACGGATGCTGTGCATGCGCATCCAACTGGGGCACTGCTACTACAAATCTCCAGTTAGAAGCGCAGGGCACCAAGACACCTAAAGTGGAGCACCCACAGGGACAGGCCTCGAAGAACAAGAGAGCTCTTGCTTGCCTGAGTCTGATGAAGGCTTCATAGATCTAGCTAAGAGAAATAATTTGAGCTGAACCTCTCTTGCCTTTAGGTGCTTTTCAAAAACCACCCAACAAATAGAGCATTTACTGGGGCTGTGCCCACCACAAAGACAAAAAAGCTATGTCTTGTGGCAATCATTGAGTGGCATGGCCACTTCACAGGAAGGGCAGTGCTTAAACCTGGAAGACTTAGGTTCAGTCATGACTAAGTCTTGGTATCAGCAAAAGATATTTCCCCTTATCAGAAAATAAAAATCACAATTATGCCTATCTGACAACAAGCAAAACACTACATTTACTATACTAACAAATTAATCCTAGCTCTATATACAAATATGTACAATAAAAAGTCTAGTGAGTGTGCTGAAATGAAGACAGTGCTGGGGGTTCTGTCTCACTGCCCAGGCAGTAAGAAGGAACTGAGTGGTGATTTGGCCTACTCTGCCCTTTAAACTCTCAGTACAGAACACAAGAACATTCAGGGTGCTTGTGTGGCCTCAACTCACATTGCTGGTTAAAAGATTCCAATCTCTGGCACATGTGCACCAGGAATGGAATATATATGGATAATCACTTAAAAAAGAACTGCTTCCATTAACTTTTAGAATTTGGGTATTCTTGTTATCCCTTATAAATATCCAATCCCTTTTTGAATCTTGCTAAGTTTTGGTCTAAATGACAATCTGTGACAATGAGTTCCACATTCTTATGATTCGTTGTTTGTAAAAGTATTTTCCTTTCATAAGTTCTGAATTTGGCACCTTTAATTTAAAGTCCCTTGGTCTTATGTTATAAGACTGGGTGCATCCATTCTCTCTATCTCCTTTCTCTATTTCATATGCTTTTAGAATGTCTCCTCTTAGTCATTTCCTGTTGCTAAACAATCCCAACCTTCTCAATTTCCTTATATGAGAATTTTTTTTCATATCCCTACCTATTTTATTGTTGAGGTTTTGCTTTCTCTTCACCAATTGGTAGATCACCTAAGAAGGCACAGTGCCATCTGAACTGAAGTAAAATACCTTGTATACGCCAGACTGTAACAGGGTGTACCAACCCACACTGGTGAGGTAAGGGTTAATGAGTTATTCTGGACACAGGAAGCCATGCCCCCTTGCTGTTGCTAGGCATGCTCCCAGTGAACAGAGGGTTCAAAAGGGAACAACTCAGCTCAGTCTGAGCTGGCTGAGCAGAAGAGCTGCTGGGCACTATAGCCACCTGCAGACAAGCCATCAGGGCTCCAAGCAGCCAGGACTAGGCCTCACAGTGAAGCTGCCGCAAGTCCTTCAAACAAAGGAGAAAATGGGTGGGGGGATTCCAACGGAGATCCAAGGCAGACCTGTGGTGCAGAAGGAGGAACAGAAGTGGCCCAGGGAACAGGCATAAGGGCGCCTGCCTCTAGACCACGTATTGGACCATTATTTTGAAAGGACCTGGGCTGGAACCCAGTGGAGCAGCATGGGCCCGGGTTCTTCAACCCCTATGAGAGAGATTGCCACTGGCTCTAGCCACTAGGCGAGGTGGCCACACACTCGCCATTGGGTGACATTGCCACTGATTCTAGGTGCTGGCAAGTCGGCCACAGACATAAAGGTATCATGTGATATCATAAAGACATAAAGGTATCATGTGATAGGCACGAAATTAATCACGGAATCTAGTTCAATCCCCTGCTCAAAGCAGGACCAATTCCCAACTATATCATCCCAGTCAGGGCTTTGTCAAGCCTGACCTTAAAAACCTCTAAGGAAGGAGATTCCACGAACTCCCTGGGTAACCCATTCCAGTGCTCCACCACCCTCCTAGTGAAAAAGTTTTTCCTAATATCCAACCTAAACCTCCCCCACTACAACTTGAAACCATTACTCCTTGTTCTGTCATCTGGTATCGCTGAGAATAGTCTAGATCCATCCTCTTTGGACCTCCCTTTCAGGTAGCTGAAAGCAGCTATCAAAACCCTCCTCATTCTTCTCTTCCACAGACTAAACAATCCCAGTTCCCTCAGCCTCTCCTCATAAGTTATGTGCTCCAGTCCCTTAATCATTTTTGTTGTCCTCCGCTGTACTCTTTCCAATTGTTCCACATCCTTCTTGTAGTGTGGCACCCAAAACTGGACACAGTACTCCAGATGAGGCCTCTCCAATGTCGAATAGAGGGGAATGATCACATCCCTTGATCTGCTGGCAATGCCCTATTTATACAGCCCAAAATGCCNAAGCCACAATACATATGCTAGATGTGCGCAGCTTGTCCTATCTATTTGGATAGGACCAAACCCTTTAGAACCTCTATCTAGCTTTTTGTCTCCATCATGGAGCATTCCAAAAGGGCCTGTCTATCTCTACCCAGCAGACTTTCAAAACTGGATCTCGTGGACTGCATCCGACTCTGCTATCAGATAAAACAAGTACACCTTCCAGCATGATCGAACTCTTTCCACTAGTATCTGTTAGCTCCTCGTAGCTTTACTTACGTAAAGTTCCTTGGCTGACATTTGTGAAGCAGCCACTTGTTCCTCCAAACAAAGGTGTTGTATAAACACTATGCCCTTACTCGGGTCTTCTCTCTGATTACGATTAGGCAGGCATGTACTATCCTCCTGCATTCCATATCAAAGATCGAACGTCCCGCATCCTTGACAACTGCTATTTAAGCTCACTGGAGTGGAGCACCCACAGGGACATTCTCTCCTCAAAGAAGAGATGAGCGTTACTCACCCTGTTGCAGTATTTTGAGATGAGTGTCCTGTGAAGTGCTTATCCACTACCACCCCTCGCCCCCTACTTCAAGTTGGCGGTAGCCTCTTGTAGAAGACTGAGGAGACTGGTCCGATGCTCACTAAATAGGTAACTCAGAGCAGGAGAGGGCAGGCTCTGGCGTGCCGTGTGGTCGGTACAAGTCTGCTACAGAAATCTCCAATTCAAGGCGGCAGGGACGCACCAGCACCTGGGTGGAGCACCCACCAGGACACTCATCTCGAAGAATGTCAGTTACTGCACGGGGTGCAAGTAACTCTTCTAGCAATCCAGTGCTCTCAACCCTGAGCTATTTGAAACACAGGAAAAACTGAAGTATCTCTGGATTAAGTGTGAGTGTAAGCAACAGGTAATGTGGTGGAGTTGCTATAGACCACCAGACCAGGAGGATGGAAGGGTGAGGCTTTCTTCCGGCAACTAGTAGAAGTTACTTGATCACAGGGCCCTGGTTCTTTGGAGACTTTATCACTGATATTCTGCTGGGAGGAATCAAGTGGTGCACAGAATCCAGGAAGTATTTTGGAGTGCTAGGGGACAATTTCCTGATGCAGTGCTGGAGGACAGCTAGGGCAGAGGACTTCTGAGCCTGCTGCCTCACAGACTGGAGAATTAGTAGTGGGAAGCAAAAGGGAGGAACCTGGGAGGCATTGGCCATGGACGAATGGTCGAGTTCAGGATCCTGACACAAGCAGAAGAAGGAGACAGCAGGGATCGTATCCCTGGAGTTTTCAGAAAAGCAGCTTTGACTCCCTCAGGGTATTGAAGGATCCCCTGGAAGATAACATGAGGGGGAAGAGTCAGCGGCTGTTGGCTGTATTTTAAAGAATCTTTTGAGGTTTCAGCGTGAAAAAAAAAGTCCGATTATGTAGAAAGAATAGTAAAGACAGCAGGAGGAGTGGAGGAGTAGCTCAGTGGTTATTTGACATGGCTTGCTAACCCAGGGTTCTGAGCTCAGCCCTCACAGGGGGCCAACTTAGGGATCTGGGGGCAAAATCAGTACTTGGTCCTGCCTAGTAAAGGCGGGGGCTTGGAGCTCAATAACCTTTCAAGTCCCTTCCAGTCTAGGAGATAAGATATCTCAATTATTTGTTTGCGAAAAAAGGAGTTTTCCAGTTGAAGGAAGAAATACAGGCATTGTAGCGCGTAAGTGGGACTGGTCGGTAGTGTGTGTGTTTTGTGTTTGGACTTGCTGTCTTATGCTGAGGGCTGGGTTGTCAGTCTGTTTGGAGTGGGTTTGACTAGGAACTGTGTGCTGTGGCTGGCAGCTTGGAGGCGTGAGCTTCAAAGGGCAAGGTTTGAAGCTCGAACTTTGGAATTGGCTGAGCCTTAAATCAGTAGGGCGGGCATTAACTCAGGCCGGGGCACAGTGACCAGAGTGGGGAAGGGGGGGGTCCCTTGTGGTCTACTGTCCCCTGTAGTCCCCTTAAAACTATATCCAAACCGATATTCCAAAACCCTTTTTTTAAGAACCAACCTTCATTAACTTAGGAGACATGGCAGGCAGAAGCCCGCATGCAAGCAGCGGCTATCCAGTTTTATTGCATGCAGTGTAGCATGTATGACTACTGCTCTGTGGGCGGGTGGCATATGTGTGCAGCTCGCGTTGCAGGAGTCCTGGCCCTCAGAGACCAAGTACGGACTTTGGGAGGCCTGCGTGGCGGAAACTGGAGGAGCTAAGAGAGGCCGAGAGGTATGTTGATGAGGCTTTCCGGAACACTGTAGAATCTGTCCACCTCCACTCAGAAGCCTCTGTGTTGAGGAGAAGAAAGGCTCAGGGAAGCAGAGCAGTAAATGGGGCGAAGGGAACCTTCCCATAGTCTGAGACCCTCCGTTCCGATGATGCTTGGTTGCTCTCGCACTAAGGTTACCCTCTCCGGGCAGGGAACCTTCCAGTCTAGGAAAAGGCAGGTGTAAGTAATGGGGAGGAGAATTCGCGGAACATTGATACAAGATCTGATTTGTGATCATGGGAGAACCGTCTTGGTGGATGTCTGCCCTGGTGCGCAGGTTGCGGATACTCTTAAGCAATCTAGACAGACTTATGTATGTTGTAGTTGCTGGGGAGGGTGGTGGTTGTGGTACATGTAGGTACCAATGACACAGAGGGTAGGGAGATGTCCTGGGAGGCCAAATTTAGGCTGCTAGGAAGAGACTGAAATTCAGGAACCTCTGTGGTGGCATTCTCAGAAATTGCTCCCATTCCATTTTGGCAGGCCAGGTGGAGCAGAGCTTCAGGTCTCAATGTGTTGGATGAGACGATGGTGCTATGATAGGGGAGAGGTTTACATTCACTAGGAAACTGGGGAACCTTTTGGGATAGGGGGAGCCTATAAAGGAGAGATGGGGCTTCACCTAAACCAAAGTGAACCACTGCTGGCACTTAAACTTATAAAAGGTTGTTAGGAGGGCAGTGTTTTTAAACTAGGAGATGAGGGGAAAGCTGCTGCTGCAGTAGGAGCCGTGTGGTCGGACACAGGATTTCTTAGGGAGAGTCTGATGATAGGGAATCTCAGGCTTATGTCAGGACAGAGGAGCGGAAGAGGATAATGTAAGTGGCCCAGATCACATGATACGTCACATAAAAAAGAATCTGGCACATCAGAAAAGGCAGACAATAAACAGCGGACAAGTTTTTAAAGTGCTTGTACCACAACATGCTAGAAGTCTAAATAAAAGTATGGGGAACTAGAGTGCTTGGTGATAAGGAGATGATATTGAATATAACAGGCATCACAGAAACCTGTTGGACTGAGAGCAATCAATGGGACACAATCATTCGGGTACAAAAATATACGGAAGACAGAACAGGCCATGAAGGGGGAGAAGTGGCACTATATGTGAAAGAAAATGTAAATTCAAATGAAGTAAAATCTTAAGTGAATCTACATGTTCCATTAGAATCGCTTGGATAGAAATTTCGAATGCTCTAATAAAATATAAATTAGGGATCTTCATTATCTACCACTGACCCAGGACATAATGTTGATGTGAAATGCTAAGGAAATTAGAGAGGTTATCAAATTAAGGAACCCAAAATAGATGTGGATTTTCAATTATCCCCATATTGACTGGGGAACATTTCACTTCAGGACGAAATGCGAGATCAAATTTCTTGATATTTAATGACTGCTTCATGGAGCGCTGTACGGGAACCCACAAGGGGAGACGGAACATCTAGATTTAATCCTGAAGTGGAGACAGAGTAGTCCAAGAGGTAAACATATAGCGAGGATGCTTGGAAATAGTGACCAACTACAATAGCATTCAACAATCCCTGTGGTGGTAAAGAACACTCAACAGCCCACACTGTGGCATTTAATTCAAAGAGGAGCTATACAAAATGAGGAAGTTAGTTAACAAAAGTTAAAAGGTACAGATGACAAAGTGAAATCCCTGCAAGTTGGCCATGGGCCCTTTTAAGACACCGTCAATAGAAGGCCCAACTTCAATGTATACCCCAATTAATAAACTGTAAAGAACTAAAAAGAGCCGCCGTGGCTTAGACAACCATGTAAAAGAGCAGTGAGGAGCATAAAAAGAACTTCCTTTTAAAGAGATGGAAGTCAAATCTAGTTGAGGCAAATCAGAAAGGTAAGCACAAACACTGCAGCTTAAGATGGTGCAAGAGTGTAATAAGAAGAAAAAAAAAAAGCCAAGGGTTAAGAACGGGCTAACCAAACTCCAAAGGTAATAACAAAATGTTTTTTAAGTGCTAAACAACCAGTGGGTTCCCTTGACGATCCGAGATGCAAAAGGAGCACTTAAAGACGATAAAGCATTGCGGGAGAAATTAAATAGGATACTTTGCTTCAGTCTTCACAGCTGCGGATGTATGGAGATCCTCCAAACCTAGATGCTGGTCTGTAGGTGAAACATCTGAGGAACTGTCGCACAGACTGACAATGTCACTGTCTGATTATTGAGGTTTGCGAAGAAGTTATCGATAAGACTCAACCATTAACAAGTCACACCGGACCAAGATGGCATTCCACCCCAAGAGTTCTGCATTCACTCATATGTTAAGCGATTTGCCCACGAAAACCTAATATAAACTAGGATTTTATTCCAGAGTAACCTTGTACCTCTAAAATTGCCTGGCCTATCCCTCACAAAGGTACGGAGATGCAAACCTGCAGAAGTGCCTCATCAATAATTAAGCCAAATAAATATTTAAGGAAAAAGAGTGATAATAATTGTAGATTATCTACCTCCTCCCCTGGCCCCACCAATAAATCTCCTGCGAGTGCCTTACGTCTCGCCTGCAGAGCTTATCCTCCGTGATCTTAACACAAAGAGAATTCCCCTTCCCCTTCGTTCCTTAACCGCTTACGCACAAGTGATACCCGAGAAGCAAATATTAAAAGGACTCAAGACATAAAGTTTGCTCCTATCTACATAAAAAGTAAAGACATAGACTTTATGTATAATAGAATAAGAAATAGGTAGTAGATAACATGAAGGAATAAATAATCTACTTGCTCTGTGCATCCTATGTAGTTAACTAATTATAACGAGTGCTCTTTAGTATACTGTGATAGTCAGGACAGAAATATAGGACTAAGAGTGAAGTAATCTACGCCATCTGTGAGGGATTATCTAAAAGGATATGTCCAATTTTGAACATTCCAGTCAATACGAACACTATTCCTCCGATGAAAAATAGCTCCTAATAGCAAACCACAATGAAAAGGTTACCAACAGGCTCTTATAATGTATAGTTTTATAATCATACCTCCGTCTGGTATGACATCTAACAGAGGGTTGCGAAAAGAGCAGTGAACGCTCCTTTTGTGATATAGAGAGAAAACACTGTGTCTCTATTAGTAACTAGAGGCAGAACAGACACAAAGGAAGACCTAGACATAAGGTCCCGAGAATATAAATTCCCTACCCTTGCTACTATTGAAAATTCCGAGAGCTTTGCGCTGATTGATTCCTCTGTTGGATGAGGTTGTTGTGCTCCCTTTGGTGTGAGTACCTCTCTAGATCTGGTAAAGAGGAGAGACCAATAATCTCCCTACTTTCCAGTCTTTATTCCGTAGACTAGATTTGTAGTGGGAGACAAGGGCTGGGTAACCAGTTCGAGGACGGCAAACGTTTTTTCAGGGGTCAAGTGATTACGCTAGACACTATTCCCATATGGTTGTGCAAGTCAAGCAGAATGTTCAGAACTATTCACATAAAGTTCTCTTCACGGAAATACTCAAAGTGAGAGAACCGGATATGAATAGCAACAGGGAACCCGAATCTCTCACAATCTCAGATGGTGGTTATAGAAATGTAGAGATCTGTAGTGACCATTGGAAGAAATAACCGCCCAACTCTCTACATTAAATAATGATGGGGGGCCTAATTTAGCTACCCAACCGAGTCCAAAGGACCCAAAGTCCATTCACACTAGGTTTTTGGCGTCCTTGTGGAAGTTCTTGAGATGTCCCACCGCCCACGGTGCGCCAGATGTGAGGAACTCAGGGACGAGCGCTTTGATAAAGAAAGTGACCAGACCGAGTTTACCCACATTGTTGATCCTGAGCCCGTACTGCGCTTTCCAGGATTCAACATGAGCGAAGGCGGATCCCAGAGAAACTCTATGTGGTGCAAATATACAATCAGTGTACAAAGATTATAACTTTGGACCCACTCAATCATCTTAGTGCAGATTTTCTTGCCACTCTCAGTACACAGAATACTCCGCTATGATTACCCTAGTGGCTATGATGATGGCGCACTAGTCCTCAACACGGTCTACAACCATATAGTTTGTATTTAGCTCTCGTAGCATATTGAAAGAGTTGCAAACAAGTCCCACTAGGTGTCCCTACCAGTCACATACCATAACATAGATGCTCTCATGGGAAGACATGTTACGATAGGGAAGGTGGTCATAAGAGTAGTACAACCTGATTCCCTGGATGCTGCCAAGGCCAAGATTTGGAACAGAGAGGCTAGGCCTCCTCTTAAGTTTATGTGAACACCAAGCGAAGACAGCAGTACGTGCTCGCGGGAACCGACCCAGGACCCGCTGACTTTAGCAGGCCAGGTATTGCCCGGTACTCTCCTCCAAGCCTCAACTCGTGCTGTTGTGATCGTGTGGACGCGTGCGTACTAGCCTGGGCGTGACCCAAGGAAGGAATCTCTGCTTGTGGATGGTGTCCCATGATTCATCGAACGGACCACCTAGGGATACGTCAAATGCCCGAAATGGAATTAATTGGCAGCGTTAGGCCCCCAGGCGCTTATTGAACCACAGCCCGCAATGATGGCACAAGAAGGGAGTTCCCTCTGGCATCACACGATGACCGCCACAGCTCGAAACCCTTCGTGGTAGCGACCAGTCCCGTACTTAACCGCCCTGAGGAGAGTGGCTCTTGTGGACCCCCAGGCACCTTGTAACAATGTTTAAAAGGGAAACCCCTGGTAATAGTTACACCTAGGCTCCGTGGCTAACTGGATCCCTGTACTATGCGTGTACTTTAGAGAGGGAGGGTACCGTGAGGGTTACCATGACAATGGTGTCCCGCTCTCCGAGACCCTGCTCTTGCGTGTGAAGACCCCCAGGAGAGGTTGGGAGGGGTACTTCTCTTCGCGTGAAGACTATATAGCGGCAGTGCCGAACACGCGCGTCCTTCACCCTTCAAACTCCGTTCATAGTCTGCAGTCCCTACCCTGGAGCCTGTCTCGAGCACCGTCCATCCGCCGAGATACCTCCTCTCGGCCGACAAAACCTGTGCATGCCACGCGCTACATAGTTTGCCCGCCCAGCCCTGTCAAGCCTTCCCTTCCACGAGCCTGAACCCGAGCCTAAGAATCGTACCTTCTTGGTCCCAGCCGCACCACCCCACCTGAACGTTTGTGTTATTACTCTGCACCTTAATTCATAGTGAAATGTGTCTTAGATGAGGTAGCCCGCTTGGTGCCACCACACCACCCTCTCATTAATTGTCGCAGACGGATGACAAAATCATTCATCCCCTTGACTTGGTGAATGTTAATATGCGGCGACAGAAAAAATAAGGTAGTGACCGCCGCACGACATGGTAGTTTAGAGCCAATAATACTTTATGTCTATTGGAACAATAAGGAAGCATCGAACTGTGGGTGTGCGCTGTCTCATATCAACAATATGCCCCCTCCTGTCGCGAGGCTCATATCTGGTGTCCACACAGAGAAGTGGTAAAATCAGTGTAGCTTCACTATAACCTACAGCAGATCATAAACTGTTGGAAAAGGAAGGCAGTTGATGCTACTACTCACGCGCGCTGAGGATATTGTTGCAAATGGATCTAGTGTTTCCTAGGGCAACTAATCAGAGGGAATAGACTCAGAATTGTGAGAAGCTTTGTGCGTCCCTCCTCTACTGATAATCGAGAAGCTAAGTTCCCACGCTGACTGTGAACTCTAGTTCGGCTCTTTGGGATACAAGCTGTCTACTAGTGATTTCTTTTATCTCTACTTTTCCTCTTAACCTAGTCTGCCTTTTCCTCTAGCTCTGTTGCGTTTGGTGTTGGAGATAACTCAAGAGATCTCTCTAGAGCGCTCTTCTCCAGTACTATTTCAGTGCACTAAGGTTAGATCTTCTTCTCATAATTACAAAGTGACGGAGTCTCTCATCTACTGCCGACCGCTTTGCTTCTCCCTTCCCTCTTGCTTTGGATCCACCAAGGCATTCCCTGAAGGGCATGCAGTTCTTGTTCTCCTACAGGTACATTAACATCTGTCACTTCGTTAGTTGCACCTCCCTTCTCTTCAAGTGTGTCTTGGATGCATAGCCGAGGTAGTTTTTTTATTATTAGCCTGTCCCCTGTCCATCTTTGTTTCAAATTTTTCTACTCTCTCTTGCTCACAGCATGCTGTGTGTGCATTGTAAAGCGCCTCCGCGCCTCCGCGCAATATAGTTCTCAGATCAGCTTACACACAAGGTCTCAGGTTCATTTATGCTTCTAGTTTCCAGGACTCGTACCCAGAGTCTCGAGACTCAGCAATATGGGTCCACTCGTGAGCCCAGTATCTGTCTATCCAGGACACGTAGCTTGCCATTGCCAGGTTGCATCGAGCTCATCGAGCTTCATTTGAACCTAACAGGCAATGATAAGTGATCTTCTTCTGTCTCTAGCGCATTCCATCTCCGACACTTCTGAATCAGATCTCGAATTCATAACGGTGGCACCTTCTTTACTTCATGCCTTTAGAGCTAAATCAAGGGTCATTGTATGAACTTGCGGGCCACCATGAATTTATCAGTTCCCTTTTAACGCGAATGTTGTCTTTCAGATCTGCCTTTCTGATCGACGACACTAATACGATCAGGTAAGGAGTTCCACAAGTTGACTGTGAGCGCTGTTGAAGAGAAATTCTCTTTATTTGTTTTAAACCTGGCTACTATTATTCCAGTTTGGTGACCTAGTTCTTGTTGATTTGGGGAATACAGTAAATAACTTTAATCCTTATCCACTTTCTGCCACATCACTCCTGATTTTATAATACCTCTATCAAAAATCCGCCCTTAGTTATCTTCTTTTCCAAGTAAAGAGGTGCCTAGCCTCTTTATCTCTTCCTCATATGGGACCCTCTCCAAACCCCTAATCATTTTATTCCCTTTTCTGAACCTTTTCATAGTGCTAGATATATCTTTTTTTGAGGTTGAGGAAGATCACATCTGTACACGTATTCGGAGGATGTGGGTGTACCATTGGATTTAAAGTAAGCCGAGGCAATAATATATAGTTAGATCGGAGTAGCATAAATATCATTCTAGTCCTACCTTTTGTTAATTTGGACATTCACCTGAAGATCTTACTGAGTAGCGTGCTTTACTGTCCATCCCATCAGTGTCCGCTACTGCGTTGAATCAAATCTCAGAGAACTCTTACCTCGAAGATGACCTCCCACAACAAGATCCTCCCTGTGTCCCATAGTAATCTCATTTTGTATGACTTCCCCAATTAGTGCTCCTACTAATGAATGTGTGGTAAATAGCATGTAGAGTTGGCTGGTCTTTTTTTCCAATGTGCAGTGTGTCTCACATCTGAAGAGCTCAAGGCCTTTGAATGCTCCTAATCCCATATAGGGCACATATATGCACTTCATGCCATACTCGTGTCAGCCGAAAGGTCATCGTGGACAAGAATGTATGATTTGTGCGTCTTTTTGAGTGAGTTCTTCACGATCTGCTTTTTGTCTAGCTATCTTAGAAGGAGTTGGTGACATCTACAATCTTGAATGACTTTACGTGGCGGCTTCTCGCAGCTGTTTAAGCCCTTATTACTCCATGATTCAGTTAGTGAATATAGAACTGAAGGGAAATCTGGGCACTTAGTATCTGAGTCTTCAGAGATTAGAGAGAGTGAGAGACACACGACTGAGTGAACGCTCTTTCGTGTAGCTGAGCTAGTTCTTTCCAACTACTCCTGAAGTGCGTGCAGTTTTCCTACCATGTTTATCGCTATGTGTGATATTCAATACCAGAAGTTCGTCCTACTCTACTGGAAAGGCCTGGTTCGTGTCTATAGATATCCAGATAGACAAGCAATAGTGATGCTCAACATATAAGGTCTCCTATAATTGCTGAGGACCTTGCCAGATAGGAGGAGATTCTGGAATACTATGCGCTTATGTACCGCATACTTATAGCGAACTGGACTACCTGCTGTCAAACCATTTGTATAGGACCTGCCTCGGCCTGGATCCGATAGTACTAACTTGTGAATGGAATTCCTCATAGAGAGACCACAAGTGTCTCCCTGTGTATCCGAGGAAATCCATCGCTTTGATCCTTATTAGTGGTTAAACCGGTGCTGGCTAGACCAGATGTCTCTCTCTGTAGTTGGGCTGTTTAGTCGAATTTTAATGTTGGGGTTTCAGTCACTGTATCTTGTTCGTATGTGAGCATGGGATGGTTTGCCCTTGGACTAGATACCTCCTGAGGTCCCCTTCCGGTAACCGCCCTCTTAGAGCATTTTTATGATTCAAGCCCTGAAACCTCACGTGATGATACACATTTCTTCTCGCCCTCTCAGCCTCATAGCGGCCCGTTTGGTTTCTTTATAATAAAGTTGAATCCTGAAGGGATGATAATTAGAAAGACATGAACTTCGGCAGTCCACTGGGCTCTCTCGCAAGGCATTTAAAGGACAGTTACACCTTAGTTAATATGTTTCGCAACTATCACATTTGAGTCTTCGAACTCCTTGGGTGAATGCCATACTGGCCGGTGACTTGGTTAATGTTGATGTTATCATTAATCTCCCCAAAACCTCCTCTTAGTGACATTTCCGTCCCCTTGTGTTAGTTACTCAGTGCTTCCTTAGGTTAGTTGTCCGAGAGCTTACCTAAAAGATGGGCTAATCCTGGCTAAGCCAGAGTGGTGCGGTGAATTCCTCAGCCAGTCCTCCCGACGATTTCTTCAGCTTGGTAGAAGAGCTGCAGAATGTCAACAATAGCCTCATCACTTTTGTAGCTTTGTCTCCGCTCGCCATGGCCCTTTGATTCCGTCTTTTCATGTGTTCATGCCTATATAGCGATCTAACCTCTCGATATGTCAAGGGACAACCATCTGGTTCAGAGAGTTTTGAGCACTTAAAGACAAACCAGTATATGTTCAATTAGCCTGATCATGTGACTCATATTCTGACCGTTCTAGCCGTCTGGGCCAAGTGGACCATCTTGTGCCGAGCTTTTATGCATATACTCTCCTCCATGTCGCTCTTAAGCTGCTCTCACCGTGTTTTATGTGCTCCATTGTTCCTCATTATGTTGCCATCTAGGAGTGGTGTATCTCTCCTTTAGAAAGGGTGTGATATTGTGACATGTGTTCTCTACTGTGAAACTGCTCTATGATCCATGGTTGTGCTCTGACAACCAACTCGGGCGCCCCATTTTTGTTTGGTATATAACTTACCGAAGGTCGCGCTTACAGTGTCACGTTTAGAGGAGGGTGAATTTAGCATAGGAAAGAATATGGGCTGCTTCGTAGTGTACTCGGGGTTGTGCGTGTATAAGCCAAAAGGGCCATGCAATTAGCAGTGTGGATTTCGAAGATTTCAATGCGAGCTGTGTGACTTCTCCAATTGCTCTAGTTCTTCTTGTTTCCAATAACATCTCTACTTTCCTCATTTTTGTCATAGCTCCTCTTTTTAGAAATTAAATGCACCAGTGTTGATAGATTCATGTGCGCTTCCTCTGTCTGATGTTGGCGGTCGGGTTCATGTCTACTCCCATACTTTCAGCGCACTGCTCTGTGTGCTACGATTCCATTCAATCTGGTATGCTATCGCTTTGCTACCCTCAGTTATTTCGCGAAGCCTTCTCTTGCTATATGCTCTCTCTCTATGGACAGCCTCCCTGTGCTCGACTCGGTGTGAATACACTGAGCAGTCATCGCTCTTCGTAGGGGTTCACCGGATCAGTGTTCTCGCATTTGTAGCTAGTCCGATTTAAGTTAAGTACCAAGAGAATAGTCTCAGGAAAGTGCTTGCTGATTTCGTCACTGAAGGTGGTGAACTTGTGCCGTTCTTCTTGGGTATAATTGTATCCTCTTATCCCACACTATTATTGGTTCTTAAAATTTGTAACCTCGCAGTGTTAGAATTTTGCATTCCGCACTGTTCATAATCTTCGATGTACAGTTTGGCCTAGTGTTTGAGGGGTATTGCTGATACGATATGAAGCATATGCCCTAATTTATCTAAGTATTGTGCTGTGACTTGAAGGATAGAGCCTCATAATGTACCATTGCGCATCTTGCAGGTTATGCTCGAACACTTGTTAGAATTACACTTTAGATTTTATATTTTGAATTTGACCTTTTCTGTCGGAGTATGAAGTGGACAACTTCCCGTTGATGAGAGCCTTAATTCTGGGTTCTGCGACGCCTCATCTGAATTCTTTGTCCCTCGGAGTGTGTGTGTTTGTATTGCTTCCCATCACAGGGTTTCTTGTGCACTCGGCTTGGACTCAATATCAAGCTTGCCTCCTGCCATGTCCATCAACATAACCAATCACCTCTAGCCTCTCAATCCTATGACTTATAGTATATCTAGTATACTCCATAATGAGGTCTCGTCGGATACGAGAGCTCCTATTTAAATAGAACTGTCCCCATGGAATTTAATCTCGCTACTGGCCTTTTTATCGACTTTGTCTAAGGATTTCGTGTGTCATTGTGTGGACTGGTTGTATCGATTATCTTTGATGCTGAGCATCGCTTTTAACAGTTTTCTCCTCCTTTCTCGATCGCTACTGTTTCGTGACTCGTTGATTGAGTTTCGATAGCTTCTCGCTGAATCTCAGACTCCTCCTCTCCTCTTCTAACTCTCAAAGGGCAGCGGAGAGAATCTGTGATCCGATCACACGCTTCCTCTGGCAGCAGCTAGGTTTCCCATCTCCTAGTTTAAAACCTGCTCTAAACCTTATTAAGTTTATTGCCAGCAGGTCTGGTTCACTTTGGTTTGGTGAGCCATCTCTCCTTTATAGGCTCCCTATGCCCAAAAAGTCCCAGTTCCTTAGTGAATGGTAAACCTCTCCTCTTCTTACAGCCATCGTCTCATCCACTACATGAGTGATCTGAAGCTCTGCCTGCCTTACCGGCCTGCACATGACCTGGGAGCATTTCTTGGAATGCCCCACAGAGGTCCTGGATTTCAGTCTCTTCCTAGCAGCCTATAATTTGGCCTCCAGGACATCTTCCCTACCTTCCCTGTGTCTTGGTACCTACATGTACCACAACCACAGCTCCTCCCAGCACTACACATACATATGTCTGTCTAGATGCTTTAAGAGATCCGCACTTCGCACCAGGCAGGACAAGTCACCATACGGTTCTCCAGTGATCCAAACTCAGCTATCTATGTTTTAATGATCCGAAATCTCCCATTACTTTACACCTGCCTTTTCCTAGGCACTGGAGTCCCTGCCCGGGAGGTACTTAGTGCGAGAGGCACCCAGTCATCCTCTGGAAGGGGGTCCTCAAACTATGGGAGGTTTCCTCTTCGCTCATTTAATGCTTCTGCTCCTGAGCTTTCTTCCTCCTCAACAGCACAGAGGCTGTTGGAGTGGAGGTGGAACATCTACGTGTCCGGAAAGCCTCATCAACATACCTCTCTGGCCTCTCTTAGCTCTCCCAGTTCGACCACGCAGGCCTCCCAAGTCCGTACTTGTCTCTGAGGGCCAGGAGCTCCTTGCACCGACTGACACATATGCCACCCCTGCCACAATAGCGATAGTGCAATGTCTCGATGGAATGACAGTCTCTCGCGCTCAAGGTGAATAAAAATTGAGATAAGGCAAGCCCTACTATGAGCTGCCTAGCATATTGCTCCGATGCAATCTCTCATGTGTAATAGGGTGTATTAAGACAACAAAAGGTTTATTGGAAATTATATTGGTATATTGAGATATATAGTGGTGTTAATTAAGAGAACACAGATGGTAACGAAAGAGATCAAAAGACACAGATCCCATGGACCGACTCCATATCCCTTCCACTCCCCCTGGTACTTGTTGCCCGGTCACTTGGTATATACTCGACTCCCTCCTCCTAGCTGAGTGTGGAGACTTCGCAAGTATAAACGCTTAGAAATCTTCGAAGACCCTTATTACATATCTTACCTTATGAAGCTGAGGCGACGCTAAGATATTCTAGCTAGTCCCACAGCACAACAATTTTCTTTCTCCTGTCCTTAAGGGGAAAACACACACCCGAAATGATATAGTCACATACCATGCGCACTTGACTGAGGCAATCAAATAACACTCCTTATATTCCAGCTGGTATCTCTGGAGTATATTAAACAGAAACTACTATACGAGTGTAGGTGCATCTTTAAATGAGCCAGTCCAGCAACACTAAGACGCAATAAGAAAGGTTAGTTTTTACCCTATGCCAACAGACGCTCACGAGGACCACACACCCACACTACAGACAGTCACTTACCCAGCTGCTGTTTTTGGTCCTCCTTACCTGGAAACTCCTTTTCGCAAACAAATAATTGGAGAGCTATCTTATCTCCTTAGAACTGGAAGGACTTGAAACGTATTGAGTTCAGCCCCTAGCCTACTAGGGCAGGACCAAGTACTGATTTTGCCAAGATCCCTAAGTGGCCCCTTGAGGGCTGAGCTCACAACCCTGGGTTTAGCAAGCCATGCTCAACATGAGCTACCCTCCACTGCTCCTGTGTTTTCTTTCTTTCGTACATTAGCTTTTTTCCTGAAACCTCAAATTCTATTAAATACAGGCCACTCTCTGGACTCTTCCCCCTCATGTTATTCCTTCAGGCGGATCCTTCCATAAGTTCCGCGAGGGATCAACAGTCTGCTTCTGAACTCCAGGTCCGTATTCTTTGCTGTTCTCCTTTCTTCCTTGTTGTCAGGATTCCTGAACTCGACCATTCATGGCCCCTGCCCTCCCAGGTTCCCATCCATTTTGCTTCCCCTCTAATTCTTCCCAGTCTGTGAGCAGCAGGTCTGAGAAGTCCTCTGCCCTAGCTGGTCCTCCACTTGCATCATGAATTGCCCTACACTTCCAAAAACTTCCTGGATTGTCTAGTGCACCACTGTATTGACTCTCCCAGAGATATCAGCGTGATTAAAGTCCCATTAAGAACCAGGGCCTGTGATCAAGTAACTTCTACTAGTTGCCGGAAGAAAGCCTCATCCACTTCATCCTCCTGGTCTGGTGGTCTATAGCAGACTCCCACCACCACATTACCCTTGTTGCTTACACTTCTACACTTAATCCAGAGATTCTCAGGTTTTTCTGTAGTTTCATAGCTCAGTGGTTTGAGCACTGGATTGCTAAAGAGGAGGTTACTCACCCTGTGCAGTAACTGACATTCTTCGAGATGAGTGTCCCTGTGGGTGCTCCACTCCAGGTGCTGGTGCGTCCCTGCGCCTTTGATTGGAGATTTCTGTAGCAGTACTTGTACCGACCACGCACGCACAGAGCCTGCCCCTCCTGCTCTGAGTATACCTATTTAGTGAGCATGCGCGGCCAGTCTCCTCAGTTCCTTCTCTACAATGGAGGCTACCCCAACTCTGAAGTAGGGGGGAGGAGGGTGGGTAGTGGAGCACTCACAGGGACACTCATCTCAAAGAACGTCAGTTACTGCACAGGGTGAGTAACCTCCTCTTCTTCTTTGAGAGAGATGTCCCTGTGGGTGCTCCACTCCAGGTGACTTAAAAGCAGTGTGTCTCAAGGAGGCAGGGACTTCGGATCTGATAGGAATGCAGGAGATAGTACAGCTCTGCCTAATCGTATATCAGAGAGAAGACCCTGAGTAAGGGCATAGTGTTTAACAAATGTTTGTTTGGAGGACCAAGTGGCTGCTTCACAAATGTCAGCCAAGGGAACTTTACGTAAGAAAGCTACAGAGGTAGCTACAGATCTAGTGGAATGAGTTCTGATGCATGCTGGAAGGTGTAACTTGTTTTATCTGATAGCAGAGTCGGATGCAGTCAGAGATCCAGTTTGAAAGTCTCTGGGTAGAGATAGACAGGCCTTTGGAATGCTCCATGATGGAGACAAAAAGTCTAGAAGAGGTTCTAAAGGGTTTGGTCCTATCCAAATAGAAGGACAAGGCCCTGCGCACATCTAGCATATGTATTGTGGCTTCGAAAGAGTTTGCATGTGGTTTCAGGAAGAAGGTTGGTAGGTGTATTGGCTCATTAATGTAGAATGAAGAGTGAACTTTTGGAAAAAATTTGGGGTGTAACCTAAGGGTAACCTTGTCCTTGAAAAAGAGCGTATATGGTGGATCTGCCATAAGGGCTGCTATTTCTCCTGCCCATCTGGCAGAGGTAATCGCCACCAAAAAAGCTGTTTTCATAGAGAGGTGTAACACAGAGTAGGTGGCTAAGGGCTCAAAGGGTTGTTGAGTTAGGCAGGACAACACTAAATGAAGGTCCCATGGAGGGGTAGGCGGTTTAATGTCTGGGTATAAGATCTGGAGTCCCTTAAGGAAGCGCTTGGTGATCGGATGAGCAAAGGCCGAGGTATTGTCGATTCTGTCATGAAAGGTCGTAATAGCCGCTAAGTGGACTCTGATGGAGCTGAAAAAAAGGCCAGATTGCTTAATGTCCAATAGGTAGTTGAGTATACGCGGGAGAGGTACGGACGTAGGAGAAAGTTGTTTAGTTGAACACCATTCTGTGAATCACTTCCACTTTCAGAGATAGGTGGTACGAGTAGATTGTGTTCTGCTGTGTAGGAGCACTCTTTGAACCTGGTCAGAGCAAGCTAGTTCGTTTTGGGAGAACCATGCAGGTACCAGGCTTTGAGATGAAGCATGGAGAGATTGGGGTGAAGAAACCGGCTGTGTTGCTGTGATAAAAGGTTTAGAATGAGAGGCAACGAGACTGGTGGTCGAATTGACATTTTGGTGCGGAAAGGGAACCACGGTTGTCTGGGCCATGAGGAGGCAATCAGGATCACTTTGGCAAGGTCCATCCGTATCTTTATCAGGACCCTGTTGAGGAGTGGTATCGGGGGGAACACACAGAGTAAGTCCCGGTGCCATGGGATCATGAATGCGTCTCTGTCGTAGCTTCCTACTCAGATTTGAACCTTAGCGTTCATAACCTGAGAAGCTAGCATGAACCCCTCTAAGCTTAATTACCAGCTCAGATTTGATCTCGCTGCCACCATCCAAAAATTCCAGGGTTTTGGCTCCCTCTGTCTCCCCAAACACCCTTCCTGGGGTAACCAACTCAGAAGCTTGAGATTCTTACACTAGGGGAAATAACCATTCCCTTCTCCCCTCTCTTCCACCCAAACTTTCTCTCTGGGCTAAACCTGAGAGTTACTGATGCCATCTCTTTAACATCAACAATTACCAACCAAGAAAGCATGTCTCCTTCTATTCACAACAGAGACAAAACCCAAATCAAGGAACAGAAATGATTCTCTCTCTCCCCCCATCTACCAATTCCGTGGTGCTGCAGAGCTCTACCCTCCGTAGATTAACCAAAGAGAATTCCCTTCCTCATTCCTTAACTCCCAGAGAGAAAACTCAAACAAGTGTCTTAAAAAGCAACCTTTATATAAAAAGAAAAAAAAAAAGACATCAAATTTCTCGTTGTATCAGATACAGTATACAGGATCAATTGCTTTAAAAGAAAAAATGCAATAAACAGACATGCAAAAGAGATACAATTTAAACTTCCAGCAAACTCCACATGTTCAATACAAACAAACATATAAAGGCCTATTGTTTGCTACCTTTGTACTCACAACTTTTGAATGAAGATTAGAAGCTTAAATAGAAAAAAACAACCTTCTTCATTTTTTAAGCCGAGAGGACAGACAAAGGACACAGACCCAACATTCCCTCCCTGAGTTTTGAAAAAATCCAGTTTCCTGATTGGTCCTCTGGTCAGGTGTTTGGTTCCCTTTGTTAACCCTTTACAGGTGAAAGAAACATTAACCCTTAGCTATCTATTTATGACAGTCTCCAAGGGAGTGTTTGTCCAGTCCTGCTCTGGAACAAAAGTTGGGGCATTTCGTGTTTTTCGCAGTTGCAAAAAGGTCTATGGTTGGGTGACCCCAAATGCGGAATATGTTGTAAATGATTCTCTCGTCTATCTCCCATTCGTGATCCCAGGGAAAGTGTCTGCTTAATTCGTCCGCAGTGGTATTCATCACTCCGGGAAGAGAGACAGCTGATATTCGGATGTGGTTCGTAATGCACCAATTCCAGAGCTTCATGGCCTCTGTGCAAAGTGACTGGAAGGGAGCCCCTCTCTGTCTGTTCACATAGAACACGCAGGCAATGTTGTCTGTCATTATGCATACATGTTGATCCTTGATTAGTGGGAGGAAGTGATGGCAGGCATTGTGTGTGGCTCGAAGTTCTAGGACATTTATGTGCAGGGAGGTCTCGGTGGTAGACCATAGCCCCTGGACTGTGTGGTGAGACATGTGGGCACCCTAGCCTGTGAGAGATGCATTGGTAGTCATTATCAGGGATAGAGTGCTCTGGAGAAAGGAGACTCCAGAGCAGAGGTTGGAGGGAAGTGATCACCATAGAAGAGAGTCTTTGACTTGAAAGGGTATTGATAAAGGCTTGTTTAGCGAATGCACGTTTGGTTTGTAAACCGTGGCCAACCAAGCTTGGAAGCATCTAGTGTAGAGGCATGCATTTTGGACCACAAAAATGCACAAGGCCATGTGACCTAGTAGCTGGAGGCAGTCTCGGGGGTGACCTGGTGACTGTTGCAAGGTTTTGTAGCCAGAAGTTTTATGGTGTTGAATCGGTCAGGTGAGAGAGATGCCAGCCCCGTTCGGGAGTCGAGGTCCGCTCCTATAAACTCCAGGTGCTGGGTAGGACATAATGTGGATTTGTTTTTGTTTATTTGCAGACTAAGAGATAGGAAACAATAGATGGTGAGTTGTGTGAAGCGGAGAGCTTCGTCGAACATGGAGGCTTTGAGAAGGCAATCGTCGAGGTAAGGGAATATTATGACCCCTTTTTTTCTGAGGTAGGCAGTGACTACCACTAGGTGCTTGGAGAAAACCCGGTGGGCAGTGGAAAGTCCAAAGGGTAGAACCCTGTATTGGAAGTGCATTGAGCTGAGGGTAAAATGAAGGAAACATCTGTGGGCCGGATGGATAGTGACATGAAAGTAGGCATCTTGTAGGTTGAGGGCTGAAAACCAATCGCCCTGCTCCAGTGCTGGGATTATGGTGGTGAGAGTAACCATCTTGAACTTCTGCTTTTTGATAAATTTGATGAGCTGCCAGAGGTCGAAGATCAGTCGCCATCCTCCAGTTTTCTTTTCTGTTAAGAAATAATGGGAGTAAAAACTTCTCCCCTTGTGACATTCAGGCACGAGTTCTATAGCCCCCAGTTGAAGGAGATGTTGCACTTCTTGCCAGAGGGGTTGCTCATGAGAGGGGTCCCTGAAGAGGGATGGGGAAGAAGGGTGGGTGGGTGGGAGGTAAGGAGAGGAAGGGGATAGAGTAACCAATTGTGACAACCTCTATAACCCACTTGTCGGTGGTAATGTTCTGCCATTGATGAGAAAATAGTTGCAGGCAGTGCATGCGCTGAGGTGGGAATGCTGTTTTCAAGACCCTCGACCAAGGGTTCAGATCTGCTTATTAGCTGGAGGGGGTTGAGGTGCCCCCGAAGAATTGGGGCGACGACGCTGATATCTGGGTCTCTGGCATTGCTGTTGTTGTTCCTGAGACTTATGGAAATGCTGTGTATATGCGGGGTAGAGTGGATGGTGGTAAGGTTGATATCTATATTGTCACCTTCTGGTTGTAGGAGTTTGGATCTCTAAGGACTGGAGGGTTGCCTTTGAGTCCTTCATTGAATGAAGTACGTCATTTGTGGTGGAAGCAAAGAGTTTGTCACCACTGAAGGGAAGGTCTTCAATGGTACTCTGAACCTCTTGAGGAAAAAAAGAGGAGGGGAGCCATGAACTTCGGTGCATGACCACTGCAGGGGCGATGGATCTTGCTGCAGTATTGGCTGCATCGAGGGCTGCTTGATATGATTGATATGATGTGTCCCTCGGAAACTAGGGCTGTGAATTGTTGTTTCTTTTGTTCTGGAGTGTCTTCAATAAAGTTCATGAATTTGTTATAGTTTTTGTGGTCATATTTTGCAAGAACTGCAGTATAATTAGCAATACAAAATTGTAGTGTTGAAGATGCATATACTTTGCGACCGAAGAGGTCCAAGTGTTTACTTTCCTTGTTGGATGGAGTGGAGCAGAAATACTGCTGTTTGTTCCTTTGGTTGGCTATGTCTACTACCAAGGAGTTTGGTGCAGGATGGGTGAAAAGGAACTCAGAGCCCTTAGAGGGAATGAAATATTTACGGTCCGCTTGTTTGCAGGTAGGCTGGCTTGTGGCTGGAATCTGCCAGATGGACTTTGCAGGTTCTAAAAGAGCCATGTTGATTGGTAATGCAACCTTAGAGGAAGAAGAGGGTTGTAGGATATCCGTTAACCCATGCTGTTGTTCAGGAACTTCCTTCAAATTTATTCTCAGTTCACTGGCAACTCTTTTAAAAAGGTCCTGGAACTTTGAGAAGTCGTCCGAGGATGTTGGAGGAGGGGGAAGTAAAGCTTCTTCAGGCGTTACTTCTGCCTCTACTGGAACAGGAGCAAGACTTGATTGATCCTGCAAGTGTGACGGTGTTGTCAGGTGTCTCATATCACCTGGGGGTCCGTCAGGTGGTGGTGCTAAGCAGGTGTTGTGCCTGGTTGAGGTGGAGTAAAGTGTATGTTGCTGAGGAAATGGTGCCCATGCGGCCCAATACTGCCATGGTGGTGGGAAAGACATAGGTGGTGCCATCCAGGGGTTCACACACCAGGAGGCAGGATCCCAAGAATAGGCTGTGGTAATTTTCCTACGGCCATGGTTGACAGGCATATGAGGATGGGAATCTGGATACACTGAAAAATCCCCATGTGGTCCAGTTCCTCCTCACTGGAGGAAGGCTGTTCATACTCTGATTCATCCATAGGAGAGAAGCAGGCATTGAGCAGGGGTGACTATAGAATACGTGACACTAGGAGGTCACTTGACTGCGTAAATTGCAGCACTGAGGCAGCTGCATAAGGTGAAGTCTGAGGAGGATGAAGCTGCTGCTGCGGGGGAACGTGGGTCTGCACTGATGTTCTGAGCCTGGGTTCACTGCCAGACAGCGCAGCTGATGTCGATGCCAGAGCTGGTGCCGCATCGTCAATATCAACCTGCCGTGGCTCAGGCAGGTCTTGGTATGTCAACACCACGTCCGTCACGGTGCCGAATGGTGCCAGGAGAGAGGCAGGCAACTGAAAGCCTGAAGCCTCGGCACCGGAGCTTTGTGCTGCTGCCACAGCCGCAGGCAGTTCTTGCATGGTGCCAGAAGAGCCCCGCTCGTCAAAAGTGCTCAAGCGAGGAAGCACAGGGAGAGAAACTGTGGATCTGCTTAGGGAGATCTTGTGTCAGAGGGTTTCCTTTGACGCTGACAAAAGGTGCCTTCTTTTTGAAGTTTTCTTGTGCCTTTTTGAGGCAGGGGAGCTGTGGCGGGCAACGGCGCCAGATTCAGCGCCAGGGTTTGAGGCTGATCCTAAGGATTTTTGAAGGAGGGTTAGTTTCAATTTAAGTTCCCTGGTCTTTCCTTGCTCTGGAGCTAAGTTTCCTGCAGTGGGCACATCTTTGGGGGATGTGGGTCTCCCCCAAACATTTTATACATTGTGAGTGTCCATCTGAGAGAGGAATAGGCTCCTTGCAGATAGAGCAGCGCTTAAAGCCTGTGGAGCCAGGCATGTCAGAAGTGGCTGCAGCTGACAGGAATGAAGGGAAAAAAAATTTTTTTAAACGGTAGAAAAAAGGGTAACTAATAATAACTAACTACTAACTAACAAGAAACTAGCTGACGAGAAGAGTTATTGTAAGAGGAGGAAAGAAGTTCTTAACGAGTCTGCTGAGCTCCATCTCAATCCGGGAACGGTAGAGAAGGAACTGAGAAGACCAGCCGTGCATGCTCACTAACTGGATATACTCAGAGCGGAGGTGGGGGGGCAGGCTCTGTGCATGCGTGGCCGGTACGAATACTGCTACAGAAATCTTTGATCAAGAGCACAGGGACCAGCACCTGGAGTGGAACACCCACAGGAACATGGCACATGTCTTGAAGAAGAACCCAGGGTTGTGAGCTCAATCCTTGAGGGGGCCAGTTACTGATCCGGGGCAAAAATCAGTACCTGGTCCTCAAACCTGTAACTCATGCTTATGATTAGTCTCTTTGGGAGCGTCTGGGTTTTCAGTCATTTTGAAATTCAGGGGGCTGTTTTTTTGTGCAACTGTAACAGCTAGATTTGGTCTCTGTTTAGACTGTGGAATTTGTAGAGTTGAAGATAAAAACTGACAGGATTTGGCAGGATCCTGTTTTTACCCAGACCCTTAACCCTAGACTCATCAGAAAACAAAAATCTCTAAACAGAAAAAGCTCTTGTGCTCTCCCCCGCCCCCACCCACACCTTTCACACATATAGTAAATCTAAATACTAATTTATAACTTGACAGAGCAAACAATTTTTTCATCATTCTTAGGAAGGTCAGACTAGTGCTTACTGAAAAGAGATAAGTTACCAGTGAACAAAAGATGCAAGTGTGATCTTAACTTTGGTGAGGAGTGCTGATAACTCACTCTCTTCTTCTCAGTGTGACGTTTCACCAGTGTGAACATACACAAACCAGTACTAAATCTGGAACCCTTTCTCAGATACCGAAGCATAATACAGATAGTACTCAGTTGTGATGTCCCACTGCAAGACAATCAGATCACTCTGAAGTGGAGCAGGTCCCTGGGTTGCTCAGACTCTGACTGTTCCTTGATTTCCAGTGCAAAGGAGGCCTGGCAGATTTCAGAGACATATAGATTCCAAGGCCAGAAGGAACAACTGTGATCATCTCTAGACTGAAGTCCTGTAAAACACAGGCACAGAATGTCCCCAAAATAATTCTGAGAGCATTTATTTCAGAAAAAATATCCAATCTTAATTTAACAGTCATCAGTGATAGGGAATACACTATACCCCTTGGTAAATTGTTCCAATGGGTAATTCCCCTACTGTTAAAATTTATGCCATATTTCCAATCTGAATGTATCTAACTTCAACTTCTAGCCATTGGTTCTCTACTAGATTGAATAGCCCATTATTAAATATCTGTTCTCTGTGAAGATACTTAAGAGATTGAAATCAATTCATCCCTGAACCTTCTCTTTGTTAAGCTGAAAAGATTGAGTTCTTTGAGTCTCTCACTTTACAGCATGTTTTCTAATCCTTTAATCATCCTCATGGCTTTTCTTTGAACCCTCTCCAACTTCTCACCATCCTTCTTGAATTGTGGACACTGGAACTGGACACAGTATTCCAGCAAAAGTAGCACAAATGCCAAGTATAGAAGTAAACACTTCTCTGCTCCTACTCGAGATTACACAGTTTATTGCATCCCAGGATCGCATTAGCTCTTTTAGCCACAGTGTCACACTGGGAGTCCTGTTTGGCTGATTATTCACCACAGGGTCACTGCTTCTCAAGATAAAGTCCTTCATCAAATAAGTATTGCCTAGATTCTTTCTTCCTAGAGGCCATATTAAAATACATATTTTAGCTTGTGCAGAGTTTATCAAAAGATCTATACCACTCTGAATCAGTGACCTGTCCTCTTCCTTATTTACCACCCCCCCAATTTTTGTGCATCTGTAAACTTAATCAGTGAAGATTTTGGTTTTTTATAGCTCATTGATAAAAATGTTAAACAGTGTAGAATTGATCCCTGTGGGACCCCACTAGAAACAAACCCACTTGATGAGAAGTCCCCATTTACAATTTATGATGAAATCAGGCTGGACAGCTGTAAGAGGCTAGTGGAAGGCAGGTATATTAGCCCTAGAACAAGAAAGGCCCCTTTTCCCTATAAGCTGAAAAGTGATTACCTCAGGTCAATTAGAGACACCTGAGTCCAGTTAAGGGCTGCCCAAAACCTTTAAAAACGCCTCCTCCAGTGAGAGCAGGGAGGAGAGACAAGCTGTACCAGGGCTAGTGGCAGCAGGGAGAAAGGCTTCTCCAGGGTGGAGGGCTACTCTCCTTCCTACAGGGGAAGCTACATAGCAGACTGCATGTTTAGGGGAAGGACTAGCACCCCAAGGCCAATAACAAGGCCCTCAGAGTGAGGGTAGGGAAAGATATTCTTCTTTGTTTTGTGCTGGAGTTGGTTTCTTTCTTTTGTTTGGCTGAGGGGCACTCCTTTGGGCCTGCTCTGTGGCCTGCCTGGAAAGTATTGCGAAATATCCTCCTGCCCACACAAGAGCAATATTAAATACTGTGTAGAATGGGGCTGACTGACTTACTCCAGGCCCCCACCAGGGGGAGGTGATGCGCCTGCCACAAATGACACTTCTAGATCTATCAGTCAGTTTTTAATCCATTTAATGTTTGCCATGTTAATTTTATATCACTCTAGTTTCTAAATCAAAATGTGTGGTACTAAGTCAAATGCCTTACAGAAGTCGATGTATATTAAGTCAACCACTATTACCTTTATCAACCAAATCTGTAATCTCATAAAAAACATATCAAGTTAGTTTGACAGGATCTGTTTTCCATAAACCCGTGTTAATTGGCATTAATTACATTACCCTCCTTTAATCAAATCCTGATGCATTATCTTGCCCGGGATTGATGTCAGACTGACAGGCCTATAGTTACTCGGGTCAACCCATTGTCTCTTTTTAAAAATTGTCACAACATTCAAACTAAAAGGGCATATCGAATGGGGTCTCACAGGGATCAGTTCTGGGCCTGGTTCTGTTCAATATCTTCATCGATTTGTTGTTTGTTTTTTTTCCTGCAGAGCAACTGAGGCTCTATGGTGCCTTCTGATGCTGGAAGCATTATCTAAAGATAATGGCATAGAAAGTACACATAAAGTTTGCAGACAATACCAAGTTGGGAGAAATTGCAAGTTCTTTGGAGGATAGGAATAAAATTAAAAATGATCTGGAGAAATTGGAGAAATGGTCTGAAGAAATTAGGATGAAATTCAATAAGGACAAATGCAAAGTTCTCCACTTAGGAAGGAATAATCAGTTGCACACCTACAAAATGACTGCCTAGGAAGGAGTACTGTGGAAAGGGATCTGGGGGTCATAGTGGATCACAAGCTAAACATGAGTGAACAAAGTTATGCTGTTGCAAAAAAAGCAAACATCATTCTGGGATGTATTAGCAGGAGTGCTGTGAGCAAGACACGAGCAGTTATTCTTCTACTCTACTCCACACTAATTAGGCCTCAACTGGAGTATTGTGTGCAGATCTGGGCACTACATTTCAGGAAAGATTTGGAGAAAGTTCAGAGAAAAGCAACAAAAATGATTACAGGTCCAGAAAACATGGCCTGTGAGGGAAGATTGAAAAAACTGGGTTTGTTTAGTCTGGAGAAGACTCAGAGGGGACACGATCACAGTTTTCAAGTACATAAAAAGTTGTTATAAGGAGGAGGGAGAAAAATTATTCTCCTTAACCTCTAAGGATAGGACAAGTAGCAATGGTCTTAAACTGCAGCAAGGGCAGTTTAGGCCGTACATTAGGAAAAACTTCCTGTCAGAGTGGTTAAGCATTGGAATAAATTGTCCAGGGAGGATATGGAATCTACATCAGTGTAGATTTTTAAGATAAGGTTAGACAAACACCTGTCAGGGATTTGTCTAGATAATATTTAATCCTGCCACTAGTGCAGGACACTGGACTAGATGACCTCTCAAGGTCCCTTCCCGTCCTATGATTCTATTATTTGTTTTCTTTCAGTCTTCTGGAACTCCCTGAATGCATCAAGGCTTATTCAAAATCAACATTAACAATTCAGTGAACTCCTCAGCCAGCTCTTTTAAAACTCTCAGATGCAAGTTATTTGGACTTACTGATTTTAGAATGTCTAACCTTCGTAGCTTCTTTCTGACATTTTCTTGAGATAGCAGCAGAATGGAAAGAGTGTTATCACCATATGATAAGACTATGTCATCTGTTTTTTCTTCAAATACAGAACAGAAGTATTTATTTAACACTTTAGCCTTTTTTGCATGATTATTGATAATTCTATCATTTCCATCTAGTAATGGACCAATACTACTGTCAGGATTCTTTTTGTTCCTAATATATTTAGAAAATTCTTTCTTATTGTCCTTAACTCTGCTGGCTATAGATTTCTTTGTGTCCCTTGGCTTCCCTTAACAATTTTCTACACTTTCTAACTTCTAATTTAGATTAATTATTATCAGCTTCCCCTTTCTTCTATTTCTTATGAATTAATTTTTATTTTTCAAAGCTGCCTTCACTTCTCCTCTACACAAGGTTAGTTTTTTAACCAGCATTGCCTTCTTCTTCAATTGTGGGGTTTTGGCTTTTTGGGCAATTTCCAATTATTCACATTTTTCTGATTTAAATTCTTCCTCCCAGCTGATTTGGCTCATAATTGGTTTTCAGGTCTGTGAAACTGGCCCTATTAAAGAACCAAGTATATAAATTACTGGTCTGGACTTTATTCTGCTTGCACATGATAAATGTGATCAAAACATGATCATTTGTACCTACTTTTAGTTCTATGATCAGTTCCTCTTTATCTGTTAGGACAAGGTCTAATAAAGAAGTGCCCCATGTTGGCTGCAACAGTTTGAATTAGGAAATTGTCATCTATTGTTTAGATATTCTATCAATGTTTTAATATTGGTAGCATGAGACCACCAACATATGTCACTTAAACTGAAGATCCCCATGATCACAAACTTTCCCCTCTACACATTATAGCTAGATGCATAAGGAGGCAGTCACCCTTTTCCCTCGGACAATTTAGTGGTCTGTAGCAGATACCAACTAATGCCTCATCTTGTGCTTTATCAGTTAGAACATTGATCCATAAGCATTTAAAATAACTCAGAAGAAAATTATCAGTGACTCAGATAATGCCATTTTTGACAGAGTGTCATTCCCCCTCTCATTTTGCCAATTTGACCCTTCCTAAATAGGTTATAATCACTGATTTCAATATTCCAGAAGGATGAGATTGGCAGTCAGGTCTCTCCCCCTGGATAGTGAACTACAGAGTTTCTCTCTCTTCTCTCTTTTGTCCAGACTTGGATAGGCTGGTTCTCCTGCCTATCTGGTTGTTACAGCTTGTAGTGGGGGATTGTTTGGCCTGAGGACTAGCTTTTCTTTCTGCCCAATGCCTATGGTGGCTGAGTTTTTATGAAGTCGGTTGCTTCAGGTCAGCTGCACTCCTCTTGGTCAGAAGCAAAATTGAGTTTTTTTTTTTTTCTATCCTGCAAAGCAACTGAGGCTCCATGGCGCCTTTTGATGCTGGAAGCAAACAGAGGACAGGCAAAAAGGGAGTTTGCCTGGGATTTCACACAGAGTGTTTTTTGCCTTTCAGGCTCCTGTGACCAGTACATACATCATCTGTGGAGCCTCTTAGAAGACATGGATAGTGAGCCATCAGCTGTTGTGACCTGCTCAGAATGTGCCATATTTGTCTCCCAGAGGAAAGAAGCAACTTCGTCTGTATGAAATGCAAGCTGGTCTGCGTACTGGAAGAGAAGGTTAAAGGACTAGAGAATCAAGCATCAACCCTGAGTTGCATCAGAGAACATGATTTTCTGGATAGAAGTCAGTGTTTGGTGCTGGAAGCACAACTTGCTGAAAAATCAGAGAGTGCAGTGCAGAATGGGGAAAAATAGTGGCAGCCTGTGGCCTCCAGAAGAAGGAAGAAGAGAACCTATGTATCCGCAATGCAGATAGAGGTGCAAAACCATTTTCAGGCTCTCTGCCCAAGTACTACTGTGGAGAAGGATTTGGAAGAGCCCTCTGAGGTAAAGGATCAGAAGGATACTCCATCAGCCAGAAGGCATGGGATGCATTGTCCTAGGGATGGGGTTCCATGACCACCACTCCCAAGAGGAGGAAAGAGGTGATGGTGGTCCGGGACTCCCTTCTAAGGTGGACAAAGTCATCCATCTGCCAATCAGACCGGGAGATTCGAGAAGTGTGCTGCTTGCCTGGAGTTAGAATCCAGGATGTGCCAAGGCTGATCAAGACCTTGGACTACTACCCCTTCCTACTTTTCCACGTGGACACCAATGATACTGCTAAGAATGACCGTGAGCAGATCACTGCAGACTACGTGGCTCTGGGAAGAAGGATAAAGGGGTTTGAGGTGCAAGTCATGTTCTCATCCATCGTCCCTGTTGAAGGAAAAGGCCCAGGTAGGAACTGTCGAATTGTGAAGGTGAATGCGTGGTTATGCCCGTGGTGTCAGAGAGAGGATTTTGGATTCTTCATCCATGGGATGTTGTTCCAGGAAGACGGATTGCTAGGAAGAGATGGGATCCACCTAAAGAAGAGAAGGAAGAACATGTTCACAGGTGGTCTTGCTAACCTAGTGAGGAGGGCTTTAAACTAGGTTCACTGGGGGATGGTGACCTAAGCCCAGAGGTAAGTGGGGAAGTAGGATACCAGGAGGAAACACAAGGAGGAGGGTACAAGACAGGAAACCTCCTGATTCATACTGAGAAAGTAGGGCAATCGGCTAGTTATCTTAGCTGCATGTACATGAACTCAAGAAGCCTGAGAAATCAGGAAGGTTTGGAAGTCCTGGCACAATCAAGGAACTATGATGTGACTGGAACAACAGAAACTTGGTGGGGTGGTTCACATGACTGGAGTACTGTTATGGATGGGTATAAACTGTTCAGGAAGGATAGGTACAGGAGGAAAGGTGGAGGAATTGCATTGTATGTAAGAGAGCAGTATGATTGCTTAGAGCTCCAGTATGAAACTGGAGAAAAGCCTGTTGAGAGTCTTTTGGTTAAATTTAGAGGCAAGAGCAACAAGGGTGATGTCGTGGTGGGCGTGTGCTATAGACCACCGGATCAAAAGGCTGAGGTAGACGAGGCTTTCTTCAGACAACTAACCGAAGTTTCCAGATCACAGGTTCTGGTTCTAATGGGGGACTTTAATCACACTGACATATGCTGGAAGAACAATGCAGCAATGCACAGACAATGCAGGAAGTTTTTGGAAAGTGTTGGGGACAACTTCCTGGTACAAGTGCTGGAGGAACCAACTAGGGGCCATGCTCCTCTTGACCTGCTGATTACAAACACGGAAGAATTGATAGACAAAGCAGAATTGGGTGGCAGCAGTGATCATGAGATGGTGGAGTTCAGGATCCTGACAAAAGGAAGAAAGGAAAGTAGCAAAATATGCACCCTGGACTTCAGAAAAGCAGACTGTGACTCCTTTAGGGAACTGATGGGCAGGATTCCTGGGGAGGCTAATATGAGAGGGAAAGGAGTCCAAGGCCTGGTCTACACTACGCGTTTATACCGATTTTAGCAGCGTTAAACCGATTTAACGCCGCACCTGTCCACACAACGAGGCCCTTTATATCGATATAAAGGGCTCTTTAAACCAGTTTCTGTATTCCTTCCTGATGAGAGGAGTAGCGCTGAAATCGGTATTACCATATTGGATTAGGGTTAGTGTGGCCGCAAATACACGGTATTGACCTCCAGGCAGTATCCCACAGTGCACCACTGTGACCGCTCTGGAAAGCAATCTGAACTCAGATGCACTGGCCAGGTAGACAGGAAAAGCCTCGCGAACTTTTGAATTTCATTTCCTGTTT
>NC_133770.1:129838001-129897427 GCF_003597395.2 Chelonoidis abingdonii
TGACGACATTTACCCAGAATCACCTGCGACACTGTTTTTGCACCATCATGCATTGGGATCTCAACCCAGAATTCCAATGGGCAGGGGTGACTGCGGGAACTATGGGATAGCTACGGGATAGCTACCCACAGTGCAACGCTCCAGAAATCGACGCTAGCCTCGGTACATGGACGCACTCCACCAAATTATTGTGCTTTGTGTGGCCGCATGCATTCGACTTTATACAATCTGTTTTACAAAACTGGTTTATGTAAAATCGGAATAATCTTGTAGTGTAGATGTATCCCAAGAGAGCTGTCTGTATTTTAAAGAAGCCTTATTGAGGGTGCAGGAACAAACCATCCCAATGTGCAGAAAGAACAGCACAGGGATTCTCAAACTGGGGGTCGGGACCCCTCAGAGGGTTGTGAGCTTATTACATCGGGGGGTCGCAAGCTGTCAGCTTCCATCCCAAATCCCGCTTTGCCTCCAGCATTTATAATGGTGTTAAATATATTAAAAAGTGTTTTTAATTTATAAGGGGGGGTCGCACTCAAAGGCTTGCCATGTGAAAGTACAAAAGTTTGAGAACTACTGGAATAGCAAATGTGGCAGGCGACCAGCATGGCTTAACACTGAAATCTTCAGTGAGCTTAAATGCAAAAAAGATTACAATAAGTGGAAATTTGGAGAGATGATTAGGAAGGAAAATGAGAATATTGCTCAAGCATGCAAGGGTGTAAGCAGGAAGGCCAAGACAGAACTGGAGCTGTAGTTAGCAGGAGATGTGAAGGGTAACAACAAGGTTTCTACAGGTATGTTAGAAACAAGAAAAAAGTCAGGGAAAGTGTGGGACCCTTACTGAATGGTGGAGGCAACATGACAGACTATGTGGAAAAAGCTGAAGTACTCAATGCTTTTTTTGCCTCCATCTTCACAGACAAGGTCAGCTCCCAGACCACTGTACTGGGCAACACAGTATGGAGAGAAGATGAGCAGCCCTCAGTTGTGAAAGAACAGGTTAAGGACTATTTAGAAAAGCTGGACATACACAAGTCCATGGGTCCAGATCTAATGCATCCAAGGTTGCTGAGGGGGTTGGCTGATGTGATTGCAGAGCCACTGGACATTATCTTTGAAAATTCATGGTGATTGAGGGACGTTCTGGATGATGGGAAAAACACAAATATAGTGCCCCTATTTTAAAAAGGGAAGAAAGAGAACCTGGAGAACTACAGCCTCACTTCAGTCCCTGGCAAAATCATGGAGCAGATCCTCAAGGAAACCATTTTGAAGCACTTGGAGGAGAGGAAGGTGATCAGGAACAGTCAACATGGATTCACCAAAGGCAAGTCACGCCTGATGAACCTGATTGCCTTCTATGATGAGATAACTGGCTCTGTGGATATGAGGAAAGGGGTGGATGTGATATATCTTAACTTTAGCAAAGCTTTTGATATGGTCTCCCGTAGTATTCTTGCCAGCAAGTTAAAGGAATATGGATTGGATGAATGGACCATAAGGTGGATAGAAAGCTGGCGAGATTGTTGGGCTCAATGGGTAGTGATCAATGGCTCGATGTCTAGCTGGCAACTGGTATCAAGCGGAATGCCCCAGGGGTCAGTCCTGGGGCCAGTTTTGTTCAACAACTTTATTAATGATCTGGCTGATGAGATGAATTGCACCCTCAGCAAAGTCGCAGATGACACTAAGCTAGGGGGAGAGGTAGATACACTGGAGGGTAGGGATAGGGTCCAGAATGGCCTAGACAAATTGGAGGATTGGGCTAAAAGAAATCTGATGAGGTTCCATGAAGACAAGTGCAGAGTCCTGCACTTAGGATAGAAGAATCCCATGCACCGCTACAGGCTGGGGATGACTGGCTAAGCAGCAATTCTGCAGAAAAGGACCTGGGGATTACAGTGGAGGAGAAGCTGGATATGAGTCAAGAGTGTGCCCTTGTTACCAAGGCTAATGGCACATTGGGTTGCATTAGTAGGAGCATTGCCAGCAGATCGAGGGAAATGATTATTCCCCTCTATTAGGCACTGGTGAGGCCACATCTGGAGTATTGCTTCCAATTTGGGCCCCCCACTTCAGAAAGGATGTGGACAAATTGGGGTAAGTCCAGCAGAGGGCAACAAAAATGATTAGGGGGCTGAGACACATGACATATGAGGAGAGGCTGAGGGAGATGGGCTTATTTAGTCTGCAGAAGAGAAGAGTGAGGGAGGATTTGATAGCAGCCTTCAACTACCTTAAAGGGGGGTTCCAAAGAGGATGGAGCTAGGCAGATGATAGAACATGGAGTAATGGTCTCAAGTTGCAGTCGGGGAGGTCTAGGTTGGATATTAGGAAAAACTATTTCACTAGAAGGGTGGTGAAGCACTGAAATGGGTTACCTAGGGAGGTGGTAGACTCTCCATCCTTAAGAGGTTTTTAAGGCCTGGCTTGACAACAAAGCCCTGACTGGAATGATTTCGTTGGGGTTGGTCCTGTTTTGAGCGGGGGATTGGACTAGATGATCTGCTGAGGTCTCTTCCAACTCTAATCTTCTATGATTCTATGATTTATGTGTAGCAGTGTCTTGGCGGGAAACCACCTGCCCTGAATTGTGTGGTGCTGTATATGGGCTCCCCAGCCTATGAAGGAGACATTGGTTGTGAGAATCATTGAAGGTATGGTTTGTGTGAAAAGCACGCCCATGGACACATTGTTGGGTTGCGTCCACCAGAGAAGCGAGTCTTTGACTCTGAGTGGCATTATGAGGCATCTGTTTAGACTGTGTTTGTACAGTATGCATATAGTTCTTAGCCAGCCCCGAAGGCAGCGCATGTTGTACCATGAATGTGGTTGCCATCATAAGGCCTAATAGTTGGAGGCAGGTCCATGCTGATAATTGTGGGCTGTTCAATACCATGGAGATCAGATTGACTATAGTGCGGGAATCTGGTTGGTTTGGCCTATAGAGCATAGAGATGCACTCCGATGAAGTCCAGTTTCTGCACGGGTGTCAGCGTTGACTTTTGTACATTGAGTTGTCATCTCGGCTGTGAGAAGAGGGTAATCATCATGTGTGTAATCTCTACGGCAACTTCCCAGGTGGGTGCTTTTAAGAGCCAATCGTCCAGATAGGAAAAAATTGTCACACTCTGTTTGTGGAGGTGTGCCGCCACTACTGCAAGCACTTTGGAAAACACCCTAGATACTGTTGAAAGGCCAAATGGCAGAACCTTGTATTTACAGTGTTCTGTTCTCAGAGTAAACCTGAGGAACCTCCTGTGTGCGGGAAGTATGGTTATGTGAAAATAGGTGTCTTGGTGGTTGACAGCCAAAAAACCACTCCCCTTGTTCCAGTGCTGGTGGTATTGTTGCTAATGTTACCATCCTGAACCATTGCACCCTTATGAATTTGTTGAGTTTCTGAGGTCAAAAATAGGCCTCCATTCTTTTTATGAGTTAAGAAATATTGGGAGTAAAAATCTTTCCCTCTGTGTTGTGATGGTACGTGTTCCACGGTGCCCACATGTAGGAGGTGGTTTATTTCTTGCCATAAAAGTTTTCCCTGAAGAGGGATGGAGAGGGAGTTGGATGGGGGGATAGAGATGAATTGTATCATATAGCCTGAATGAACTATTTCCAGAACTCATTTGTCCATAGTGATGGATTGCCATGCTTGGTAGAAAGGGGTCAACCAGTATCCAAAAGAGGGATGGTTAATGATTGTGTCAGCACTGAAGAATGAGGGAGATCTTTCTGGCCCTTGACCAAACTCTCAAAATTATTGTTTTGCTGAGGGCTGATGCGATGTTGATGATTGAGTTGGAGGTTGGTGACACTTTAGAGGCCTTTGTCTTTACCTTTGCGTGTCGTAGTGCCTCTGTTGTGAGGCATACGGGACAGACCTTGTACGCTGAGTGGGATAGTATTTATCCTCAGAGAGCGAAGTGTAGCCCTTGAGTCTTTCAGGGTATGAAGGTACTCATCCGTTTTTGCTGCAAACAGCTTCCATACATCTAATGGGAGGTCCTGCCCAGTAGATTGTATCTCCCTTTGGAAGAAGGACAGGTGGAACCACAAACTCTGGCACATAACTGTGGCAGTGGCTATGGAGCGTGCTGTTGTGTCAGCTGCATGTAGAGATGCCTCTAAGGCAGTTCTAGCTAGGAGATGGCTCTCCAAAATGATGGACTTAAACTGGTCTCTTTTGTCCTCTGGCATGATGTCAATAAAATTCAGTGAGTTTAGAATAATTTGTGTGACTGTATTTTGTTATTAGGGCAGCATGATTAGCAATCCAGAATTGAAGAGTGGTGGATAAATACACCTTGTGGCCAAAGAGACATAAGAAATATACTCTTTGTCGTATGAAGTGGATCAGGGTTGTTGTCTGCCTCACTGGTTGACAGCATTGAGTACACTGTGGGGTGAAAAAATAAGAAGTCTAGTCCTTTAGGGGGGACCATAGCACTTTTTATCTGCTCTCTTGCAGGTAGGCGGTATTGTAGCCAGGGTCTGCCATATGTTTTTGCCAGTTCCATGAGTGCATCGTTTACAGGAAGTGCTATTTTTTATGAGGAGGATATATGGAGACTGTCCAGTAATTTGTGCTGGGACTCCAAGACCTTCTCCAGAGGGATCTCTAGGGTATGTGCAATTCTTTTAAAAAGTTCTTGAAAATGTTTAAAATCGTATGCTGCTGTGGGTGGCAGTGGTATTATGGCTTTGTCTGAGGATGAGGTAGAATTGTCAGATGTTGATGTTGTGTCTTGTTCCTGGGCCTCCTCCTGTTCTTCAAAGCTTTCTTCAGGGGACTGTGAAGGTGCAGCAACTGAGGGTGGTGGGGGAGATCTAAGCCTTTCCCTGTATCGGCTTGGGGGTCTGGTGTACTGCCTCCTGTATGCCCCAAGAGGTCCCAGTAGGGCCACTGAGTGGGGAATGGCGTAGGCAGTGGCATCCATGGGTGTCAGCTTTATAGTTGGACCCAACGCTGCAGTGGATTCAAAGGGAGAGGAGTGGTGAGATAAGAAAGCATCCTCCTCTTCAGTATCTTCTTCCTCACTACAGAATGGACAAGTCAGAATGGACAAGTCAGAGGTGAAGTGGGCTGACACGGTTCCATGCATGTCAGAGAAGCATCAGTGCTGAAGAGAAGTGATTCCAGCATCGATAAGATCTGCAGCTCCACATGATATAGAAAAGGGTGTGGTGCCAATGGTTTTGGTATCAAGGTGGTTGGTGCTGGCAGTGCTGATGTAATCGTAGTTGTTGGTGCCAACATCAGAGTGCTCTGCACTATTGGGACAGGAGATGGTGCAACAACCTGAGTGGAGCGTTTCGGTGCCGCATCTTCAGGCGAGTCTATCAGTGCCACAGTGGAGGAGATAGGTTTCTGTGCCTGCCCACTTAGAGTCACTAGCTTTAATGATACACATGGTACCAGAAGATCCTGGGGCCTTGTAAGTACTCAGCTGCCATATGGTCAGTACTGAGGATAAGGAGTGGGCCAGAGACAGCTTCTTTTTTGGTGGCTCTTTGAGGGGAGAAGTTGAAGCTCTTTTCCTCGCTAGGTGACTCCCAAGGTGTTATTGATGGAGTCTCATTGGAAGAGGAACTTCAGGACCACTTTCCTCATAGTCATGTCTTTCCCTGAAGGAGTAGTAATTGCATAATACCTAGCAAATATGTGGACTGAAGACCATAACACCTCTCTACAGCTGTACACAATAGGGATGTTTCCCATTAATGCTGTGGAGGCTGCATGCGCACTGGTTGAATGCACAGTTTCTCTGGAGGCGTGATGACTTTTGTCCCTGTAGCACATGGCAATGCAGCTGGTGATCCATTTGGAAAGCTGTTGCGCTGTTACAGGAAGCCCTCTTATTTGTTCTGCATAGGAGAGAAACAGTTGAGAAGACCCCTAAAAGGACTTTGTTCTATCTAGGAAAAAGACCAAGGCTCAATGAACATCCAAAATATGGAGCTTTTGTTCATCTTTGTAAGCATCTGGCTTTGGAAAGAGGATCAGTAAATATATTGACTGATTGAGGTGAAAATCAGATATCATTTTGGAGAGTAACCTAGGGGGTGTGGCCTAAAGCTGCACCTTCACCTTGTAAAACACTGTGTACCACAGTATGTAGTTCCCCCAACTCTCTTTGTGGAGGTGATGGCTATTAAAAAGACCACCTTGCCAAGAGAAATAACAATGGCTAACAGCTTGAAAGAGAGACCCATAAGGACTGATAATGCCAAGTTCAAATCCCATTGTGCAATAGGGTCTCTGACAGGTGGAAACAATCTTTCTAAGCCTTTTAGGAGCCTGGTAGTAATAGGGTTAGCAAATACAGTCCTAGCCATAGTATGGGGGAGATTGCAGCCAGGTGCAATGGAGCTGTGTGCCAATGTTGTCTTGATTCATCCACCAACTCAACAACAACAGGATCTTGTCTGAAATATACATGCGTCTGTCCTTAGGATGGTACATTGACCTAGGCCATGCCTGTAAACTTCAACAATACAGTCTCATATGGGGGAAATCACGTAAGTGTGTGCAGCCATATGCCCCAGGGGCATGAGGCAGTTTCTCACTGAGGTTTGGGAATGACCTTTGCAGAGGTCTCATATACCTTGAGATCCCATGGCTAGGGTTGATACCAGGACTGTCCCAACTAATTCTATTCCCTGTAGGGATGTGAAGATCAGTTTGTCTTTGCTCACTTCCAGGCCTAACCTCAACAAAGCAGATGGAGCATCCCCTGGATATTTCTTTCCAGTTGCTTACAGGAGTGATCCTGTGACCAATCAATCACCAAATCAATCAATCAATCAACACCAACCAATTATGCAAGTAAGAGTACATCTGGACATCCTAATGGTGGAGGTAGGATTCTACCATAACCACACACTTGGTGAAAACACTTGGCACAGATAATAGTCTAAAGGGAAAGACTGGGAACTGGACGTGGTCTCCTCCTTACAACCTTTAAAAATTACAACCCTTCTGTGGCTAGGGTGGATCACCACGTGGATATAAGCATCCCTCAACTCAAGGTCTGCATACCAATCTTCTAGATCTAATGAAGAGATAATAGTTGCAAGGGAATCCATACAGAACCACAGTTTTTTCATGAGTTTGTTCAAGTTCAGTCTGGAATGGGCCTGAGACCTTCTTTTGCTTTGGGTATTAGGAAGTAGTGGGAATAGAACACCCTGCTCTGATACTGAGGTGGCACTTCTTCTGTAGCTCCCCAAAAATGAAGAGACTGCATTTATTGTCTTAGTGCAGATTCATGAGATGGGTCTCTGAAAAGGAATAAGGAAGGAAGTTAGGAATGGGGAAGAAAAGTGCTACTTCTACACTGCAGCTGGCAGCACTACTCATGCTAGTGCGCTAAAAATAGTAGTGTAGCCAGGCTAGCACAGGCAGCAGGTCACATTAGCCACCTGAATACGTATCAAGAGGGTCTGGGTGGGTACATACTCAGGCAGCTAGACCAAGATACTGTCTGTATAACCACAGCTACCCTCCTATACTTACCATGCTGGCTTGAACACAACTAGCATGACCTGTGCTGAGAATCACACTCCCAGCTGCCACGTAGACACAGCCAGGAACTGCAGGGTATATTCCAATTCCACCATGATCAGAACACACTTGTTTGAGGTGATGGATATGCTCAAAAACTGTGACAACTTGCTCCTGTGGGGGGAGGGAGGAGATTTTTGCTGAGATCCAGTATGGTCGGTATGCTGTCCTTGATTCAGGAGTCAAATAGGCTGCTTCGAGGCCTAGGGCTGTTTGGATGAAGCAACAACTGAGACAGATAATGGGGATCTCCTTTACTACTTGTGTTTTTGCCTTGGTCAGGAAGCTGAAAACAATTATGAGACAAATCAGCAGGGAGGAAGAATTTAATCAGAAAATGTGAATGATAATTGGCAATCATTTAACAACACCTTACTAGATGCTCCAAAAGCCACTAAATACCACAAAGGAGGAAGATGGCCTGTCATAAATATAAAGAAAAGAGTAGCATAAAATCCCTCCTTGGCAGCAGTACTGAATCGCTTTACCTGTAAGGAGTTAAGTAGCTCAAATCACCTAGTTGGCATCTGACCAGAAGAACAAATGAAGAAAGAAGATATTTTCAAATCTGGGAGAGGGAGGGAGAATTTGTTGTGTCTCTCTTTGTTTTGTTCCCTCTCCAGATAGAGGGAGAGATCTTCAGGTACAACATCTCCTGAAATGATCTATTTAAAATTACAGAAATTGTAAGTAAGGCAAGGAAATGTGTTGGTTTATCTTTTGTTTTGGCTTGTACATTTTCCTATGCTACAAAGGTAGTTTTATTCCTGTTTTTGTAACTGTGAAGCTGAGTCCAGGGGGGAGTCCTCTGTGTTTTAAATCTTTTTATTACCCTGTAAAGTTACCTTCCATCCTGATTTTGCAGGTGTGATTCTTTTATTTTTTTCTTTATAATCAAGTTCTTCTTTTAAGAATCTGATTGATTTTAGTGTCCTAAAGATAAAGGGTCTGGTCCGTACTCACATTGCTAAGGCAATTAGTTGGTATATTATTCTCATGCCTCCCCAGGAAAGGGGGTGAAGGGGCTTTGGGGCATATTTTCGGGGGATAGGGATTCCAAGTGACTCTCCCTTGAATTTTTGTGTAAATCACTTGGTAGTAGCAGTAATATCATCCAAGGAAAGGAATTTGTGCCTTGGGGAAGTTTTTAACCTAAGCTGGTAGAATATAATCTTAGGGTGTCTTTCATGTTGGTCCCCACATCTGTACCCCAGAGTTCAGAGTGGGGGGGAACCCTGACATGGCCATATTGGCTAAAAACTCGACATGGTTTAGAGGGGAAGTGAAGGAAGCTATAATAAATAAATAAATTAAAATAGAAGAAAAGGGCAGTTGATAGTAAATGAATATAAATCAAAAGTTAGGAATTATTGAAAACTGAAAAGGGAAACAAAGGGACACAAGGAGAAATCTATGGCCAGCAGAGTTAAAGACAATAAGAAGGAGTTTTTAAAAATATATAAGGAACAAAATGAATCCTGCCAATAGTAATGGTCCATTATTAGATAAAAATAGATTGGTAGAATTCTCAATAATAATGCAGAACAGACAGAAGTGTTCATAAATATTTCTGTTCTGCATTTGGGGGGGGGGGAACAGATGATATAGTCTCATCATTTGGTGATAACACTCTTTCCATTCCACTCAGGAAGATATTAAAGAGAAGCTACTAAAGTGAGGCATTTTTTAAATCAGCATGTCCACATGACTTGCATCCAAGAGTTTTAAAAGAGTGGGCTACACTGCTTGTTGATTTTAAATATATCTTGGAACACTGGAGAAATGACAGAAGACTTGAAGAAAGCTAATGTTGTGTCAATATTTAAATATGGTAAATGGGATAACCTGGGTAATTATAAGCTTGTCAGCCTCATATTGATCTTGAGCAAGATAATGCAGCAGCTGACCTGGGACACAACTGATATAGAATTAAAGGAGGGTAATGTAATTAATGTCAATCAACAAGGGAAATGTCAATCAACAGGGAAAATAGATCCTGTCAAATTAGCTTAATATCTTTTTTTTTATGAGATTACAAGTTTGGCTGATAAAGGTAATAGTGTTGACATAGTATATTTCAACTTCTGTGTGGCACCATGTCAAATGCCTTACAATATTTTTATTAAAAAACTAGAATGATATAAAATTATCATGGTACACATAAAATTAATTAAAAACTGTCTAACTCATAGGTCTCAAAATGTAGTTGTAAATGAAAATTATTATCGACTGGATGTGTTTTCAGTGGGATCCCACAGGGGTTGGTTCTTGACCCTATTCTATTTCATCATCTTTATCAATAACCTGGAAGAAAACATAAAATCACCACTGATAAAATTTAGAGATGACACAAAAATTGGGGCAGTGACAAATAAAGAAGAGGTCAGGTCACTGCAATCTGGATCACCTGGTAAACTGGACGCAAGAAAACAATATGTGTTTTAATATGGCTAAATGTAAATGGATACAACTAGAAAGAAAGAATGTATGCCTTACTTACAGGATTGGGTACTCTTATCTCAGGAAGCAGTGACTTCGAAAAAAAATTAGGGGGTTGTGGTGGATCATCAGGTGAACATGAGCTCCCAGTATGACACTGTGACCAAAGGCAATAACGTGATCCGAGGATGCATAAACAGAAGAATCTCAAGGAGGAATAGAAAGGAATACTTCTTTATTTGGCAATGGTATAACCACTGCTGGAATACTATGTCCAGTTCTGGTGCCAACAGTTCAGGAAGGTTGTTAATAAATCAGAGAAGGTTCAGAGAAATCCCATGAGAATAATTAAAGGATTTGAAAACATGCCTTTCAGTGATAGTGCTCTTTACGTCTATCTAGTTAGCTTAATAAAGACAAAGGTAAAGGGTGTGTAGCAGGGCAGTCACACTGCTCTGGCTCAGAAGGGGTTAAATGCCAGCCCTTGGAGAGGGCCGAGGCTGAGAGAAAAGGCTAGGCTGATTGGGGAAACAACCACAGCTGGGGCCACACCCCAATCAGGCCACAGCAGGTCCTACAGAAGGGTTGTGAGCCAGGAGCTCAGAGGTCTCTAGCTGGAGAGAGAGAAGGACTTGGCTGCCTGCGAGCTGAGCAGGGTACCTAGAGTGGAGCAGGGCTGGGGGAAGGCCAGAGGAGCTGGGAAGCTCTGGTCTGAAAACTCCCCAGGCTGTAGGCCTTGGTAAAGGCCAGGAAAGGTACTGGCACTACAGAAGTGTAGCCTGGGAATAGGCAGAGGCAGCTGGTCCAACCCCGCTGGCTGATGATGAGTGGTTTACAGACTGCAGCCTGCCCCAGTGAGCAGGGGCTAGATGGTGACTGGCAGTAGCCACAGAGGCAAGATGGCGATAGAGGGTTGCAGGTTCCTCTAAGTGGGGAAACTCAGATTGTGGGTTACTGCGGGGGGCAGAACCCTGATGTAAAGAGGCACCAGGATCTGGGAAGGACATGGGGGCCAGCAGCAGGCGAGACACTGGCCTACAGAGGGTGTTCCAGGCTAGAAGAGCTAATTCCCAGAACAATCAACAGGAGGCACCATGCCAGTTGCATTGCTACAGGTGGTGGAGAATGCAGGCATTTGTGGTCCACCCTGATACAAGAGGCAGGGCAAGGACTGGAACTATTGCCGAAGAGGGAAGCAAAGGGGTGATGGATCCCAGATACAAGGAGATGTTCTTTGCTGAAGGCTCTTGTGCCATCCCTGGCTGGTCTCCAGTGCCAGGGCCCCAACAGAAGAGGACTGACAGAACACAGGACAAGTGTGAAACCTTACGCCATCTGGTCTGGGAGAACCAGGAGAGACAGTAGGAGGTACAGTGGGCCTTGCAGGCACAACTGGGGCAGCTAGTAGAGAAGCAGCGGACCCTGGTGAAACTCCTGCAGAGGGAGTTCCAAAAAGACCAACGAGACTGGTGGGAGAAGTCCGGTGCTGGGGCCAGGAGGCCCAGGGCAGAGTGCAGGACTTGTTACACCTGTGGGCAGCAGAGACATGTAAGGGTGAATTGTCCCTACTGGGATGGGGGCATGGAGCCTCACCCAGGATGAGGGAAGGGAAAAGTCCCTACAAGAGGCTACCTGACAAGGGAATTCAGCAGGCAAAGAAGGTGTTGGGCCTGTGGCCGGCGGGGGCACCTATGGAGGGAGTGCCCTGCCTCAAGGAGCATGACCCAGGGCAGCCCAAAGAGGGCTGTCCCAGAGAAAGACCAACAGCAGGCTGTCCAGAGCAGCAAAGTAGTGGGGAGCCTGCTTTGGCTGCCATGAATGGGGCCACATAAAGAGGAACTGCCCCCTCAGAAGAGGGAGAACTCAGATGGAGGGGCCTGAGGACCCAAAGGGGTCAAGAACTGGCCAGGCAGCTGCTGCAGAGATGGTAGTAGACCTGCCCGGGGGCCATCCACAGTAGATGGCAGACAAAGAGACTGGGACAGGGTGGACCCAACAAGAGGTCAAGACCCAGGCATTGTAGGCACGCAGACCCTGAAGAAAGAGGGCCCAGGGGAGTCTGGCCTGCGTGTGCGGCTGGAGGCTGCAGAGCAGGCCCACTACGAGGCCAATGCAAGAGCCCTGGACCTCACTAAAGAGTATGCAGTCGTCGTAGAGGAGGAGACTCATTTGCATAAGCAGCTGGAGGAATCGGAAAGGAAGCAAGCAGTTCTGGAGGTGCATGGGCGACTGGTCCAGGCCCTAACCCCAGGGGTGGTGATTTTGAGGGGGAGAGGGTGTAGCGAGGCAGTCACCCTGCTCTGGCTCAGAAGGGGTTAAAAGCCAGACCTTGGAGAGGGCCAGGGCTGAGAGAAAAGGCTAGGCTGACTGGGGAAACAGCCACAGCTGGGGCCACACCCCAGTCAGGCCACAGCAGGCCCTATAAAAGGGCTGTGAGCCAGGAGCTCAGGATTCTCTCTCTAGCCGTAGAGAGAGGAACTGGCTGCCTGGGAGCTGAGCAGGGTACCTAGAGTGGAGCAGGGCTAGGGGAGGGCCAGAGGAGCTGGGGAGCTCCAGTCTGAAAAAAACCCAGGCTGTAGGCCTTGCTAAAGGCCAGGAAAGGTACTGGCACTACAGAAGTGTAGCCTGGGAATAGGCAAAGGCAGCTAGTCCAACCCCCGCTTGCCGATGATGAGTGATTTACAGACTGCAGCCTGCCCCAGTGAGCGAGGGCTAGATGGTGACTGCCAGTAGCCACTGAGGCAAGGTGGGAATAGAGGGTTGGGGGTTCCCCTGGATGGGGAGACCCATATTGTGGATTACAGCTGGGGACAGAATCCTGATGTAGAGGGGCATGGCGGTCTGGGAGGGACACGGGGGCCAGTGGCAGGCAAGACACCAGCCTGAAGAGGGTGCTCCTGCTGCCCTATGTCCACTACGGTTGTGGCATGGGCCTGATCTGGTGTCAGGACAGTCACCTCCGAGTCTACCAGGGGAGGACAGCTCACAGTGGCCTCAGGCATACGATGCTCTGAATGGGCGGATCGAGAAGCACCAGAGGGGGCACCTTGGGTTTGGTGGTATGCCCAAGGAGTCCAGAAGGACCATTGTGGGTGTCCCTGATCAAGATCCTGTCCTTCATATTGCCCCTGGCTAGCACCATCAGCGTCATGGCCCTGGGCATGATAGCCACTCCCTGCTTGGGATGACAACGGTCGTGAAGGCCAAGGAAGCATTGCACCATCCTGTTCTGTCAGTTCGTGCCTGGGAGCTGGAGACCGGTGCTGGGACCTTCAGCTGTACCACAATCGGGATCGGGACAGATGGTCATAATGGTGCCAGGAGGCCGATTTAGATCTAGTTCTCGACCAGGGTCTACGGTGTTGGGATCAGCTGCGAGGCAACTGGATCGGTACCGGGAGGGAGACCTGTGTGAAGCGGAGTAGTGCCACAAGTACGACCAGCGCCGAGATGGAGATTGGTGCCAGGACTGCGAGCGGTGCCGGGTCCAGAACCATCGGCAGGATCGGGACCATGACCTGGACCGGGACCAAGATCGGTGCCGACCTGTCTCACTCTGCAAGAAGGGTCACATGAAGGCAGGTTTGCCTATATATTGGAAAGTCCACACCAGCAGTGTCGGGGGCTGAGGTGGTCCAGGCTCCGTCAGCGTCATCAAGTCGCGTGTGGTGGAGAAGGTCTCCAGAGCAGACGCCAGGCCGAGCTCAACCACAGTGCGAACTGGGGAGCTTGTGTGCACTGGACTCAATGGCCCTTGTGGCACCAGAATCAACAGTGCCAAAGTTGGCGGTGCCGGAGTTGGAGCCTTAGTGGGACGGTCCGGTCTAGGCTGTTGCTCCAATGGGGCCACAGGCAGTGTCTGCAACTGTACAGAAGCAGCAGGTGGTTTGTGCTGCTTTTTGGGCCGTAGAGACAGTGAACGATGTCGCAACTGTACTGGTGCCGGACACATCCAGTGCCGAGAGTCTTTGCTGGTGCCAGGTCATTCCAGTGCTGGAAGCGTGCTTCGGACCGATGGCATCTGGTCTGCGCATGGTACCGAAGGCACCGAGCTAAGAGAAAGTTACTCACCTTGCAGTAACTGAGGTTCTTCGAGATGTGTGTCCCTGTGGGTGCTCCACTCTAGGTGACGGTGCGTCCCGGCGCCATTGATCAGAGATTTTCGGTAGCAGTGCCTGGTTGGGATGCACGCGTTCAGTTGGTATCTCCTGTCTCATTGGAATCTTCCTGAGTGCGTGCACCCCACACCCTCCTCAGTTCCTTCTCTACCGTGAAGAATCCTACTAGTACTCCAAAGTAGAAGGGAGGAGGGCGGGGAGTGGAGCACCCACAGGGACATACATCTCGAAGAACCTCAGTTACTGCAAGGTGAGTAACTTTCTCTTCTTCTTCGAGTTCTGTCCCTGTGGGTGTTCCACTCTAGGTGAATGTGTAGCAGTACCCACTATGGTTGGTGGGACTTTGCAGATGCGGCAGTGAGTACTGTAGATAGTACTGTATGATCTATTATGGTGTCTGTCGTGGTGTCTTGCATGAGAGCATAGCGTTTTGCAAACTTGTGTTCAGATGACCCCACAGCCGCTCTGCAGATGTCAGGAATGGGAACATTGTGTAGGAAGGCAACGGATGTCGACATGGCTTGAGTGGAATGAGTTCTAATGTCTTCGAGCGGTTGAAGATTTTGCGCATGGTAACAGGATCTGATGCAGTCAGAGATCCACTTGGATAAACTTTGTTTAGAGATAGCCGTACCTTTCGATCTTTTGGTAATGGAAACAAAGCGTCATGGGGACTTACAAAATGGTTTAGTCCTGTCTAAATAAAAGACGGTTGCTTGCCTGACGTCGAGAGTATGCAGGGTTGCCTCTTGTGGAGTCTTGTGAGGTTTGGGATAGAAAGTAGGTAAGTATATAGGTTGGTTGAGGAGGAAGGTCGATACCACTTTAGGAAGAAATTTAGGATGTGGTCTCAATGTGACTTTGTCTTTGGAGAAGATTGTGTAGGGAGGGTGGGCCATTAGGGTGCTCATTTCACCAACTCTCCCTGCTGATGTTATGGCAACTAAGAAAGCCACTTTCATGGACATATGGAGATGAGAGGAGGTAGCCAAGGCCTCAAATGGAGGTTTCATGAGAGCATGAAGAACGAGGTTAAGATTCCATGCAGTCGCTGTTGGGTAAATTTCAGGGTAGAGATTTTGCAGGCCCGTGAGAAAGCATTTTATGGTGGGGTGGGTAAAGAGTGAGTACCCATCTAATAGGTCATGGAAGGTGGTAAGCGCCACCAGGTGCACTTTGATGGAGCTGAGCGAAAGTCCGTCCTGTTTTAGTTTCAGGAGGTAGTCTAGAATGTTAGGGAGGGTCATGTTGTTGGGTGCTAGGTGATTACGTTAGCACCAGAGGGCGAAACGCTTCTACTTCTGCAGGTAGGTTTTACGAGTGGAGTCTTTCCTACTGTGCAGGAGGACATATTGGACTTGCTCGGAACATGCTAGTTCATGGGTTTGGAACCATGAAGGAACCAGGCTGTGAGGTGGAGCTTTTGGAGCTGGGGGTGAAGAACCCGTCTGTAGTCCTGAGAAACATGGTCTGGCCTGTTAGGGAGAGCCCGTGGATGACGGGAGGACATGCAGAGTAGGTAGAGATACCACATCTGTCTTGGTCAAGCCAGGGCAATAAGGATGACCTGGGCTTTGTTATCCGCAATCTTCCAAAGAACGCTGTGTAACAGAGGGATTGGTGGAAGGCGTACAGGAGGGAGTTGTTCTATGGGATGAGGAATGCATCTCCTAGGGATGCAGTTCTGAGTCCCGCTCTGGAGCAAAATGGAACATTTTCGATTCTGGGTCATGGCAAAGAGATTTATTGACGGGGTGCCCCAGAGGGAGAAGAGCTGTTGGAGTACTGCGGGGTACAGTTCCCATTCGCGTTGTGTCAAGAAGTGCCTGCTGAGTGCATCGGCAGTAGTGTTGTGGCAGCCTGGTAGGTAGGAAGTGATGATTTGTATTCGATGTCGTATGCACCAACTCCATAGTTGAATGGCTTCCATGCAAAGGGAATATGATCAGGCTCTCCCTTGTCTGTTTATGTAGTACATGCATGCTATGTTGTCTTTTAAGGCCTGAAGAGATTTGTTCTTTATGAGGGGAAGAAAGTGAAGGCATGCTCGCCTCACTGCTTTGAGCTCTAAGAGATTTATGTGTAGGTGCATCTCTGATGTGGACCACCAGCCTTGTGCCCTGTGCCGCCCTAGGTGCGCTCCCCAACCAATTAGGGAAGCGTCCGTCATGAGCATGAGCGTTGGGGAACATTGCTGGAAGAAAACCCCTGTGCAGAGGTTTTCTGGGCTTGTTTACCAATGTTGGGAAGCTATAACATTGGGAGGAGGAGTTAAGCAGCATCCCTAAGGTGTGTCTGTTGGGTTTGAAATTGGAATTGAGCCAGCCCTGGAGACATCTCATGTGTAGCTTGGCGTGCTGAACCACGAAGGTAGTGGCTGCCATGTGACCAAGACGCTGTAGGCAGAGTCTTGCTTGTGTCCTGGGATGAATACAGAGCGTGCGTATGAGCTGCATGATAGCGAGGAATCTGTGATATGGGAGCGAGGTCCTGCTCTGGATTGAGTCAAGATGAGCTCTGATGAACTCGATCTGCTGTTTCGGTGTCAGGGTGGATTTTTGGATGTTTATTTGGAGGCCTAGGCTGTGAAAGATGGAAATGGCAAAACGCATAGCTTGAACTGTCTCGCCATAGGAGTTGCCCTTGATGAGCAATTGTTCTGATAGGGGAACAGCATGATCCCGTGTTTGTGGAGGTGAGCCACGATCACAGCTAGAGTCTTGGAAAAAAAAACTCTCGGTGCTGTGACGGGTCCAAAAGGAAGAACTCTCTATTGAAAATGGTTGTGACCAATTGTGAATTGTAGGAAGCATCTGTGAGCTGGATGAATTGATATATGAAAGTAAGCATCCTGTAGGTCGAGGACTGTGAACCAGTCCCCTTGATCCAGTGCAGGTATTATTGTGCCCAGTCTGACCATCTTGAATCTTTGTATCCTCACGAATTTGTTCAGTCGGCATAGATCTAGTATAGGCCTCCATCCTCCAGTCTTTTTCTGAGTTAGAAAGTAATGGGACTAGAAACCCGTCCCTTGATTTTGCGTCGGCACAGGTTCCACTGCACCTAGTTATAGAAGATGCACCACTTCTGTGCGAAGTAAATGTTCGTGAGAAGGGTCCCTGAAGAGGGACAGGGAAGGGGGAAGGGTAGGAGGGTAGGAGAAAGTTTGTCCATATCAAAAGGGAGATCTTCCACTTTGGTCTGCAGTTCTTTGGGGATGTCAGATGCAGAGAGCCATGAGGGTCTGCGCATAACCACAGCAGTTGCAGTTTTACGTGCTGCTGTGTCTGCCATGTCCAGAGATGCCTGTAGGGCTGTTCTGGAAATCAGTTGGCCCTCAGTCAGGATTGATCTGAAGTCTGCTCTCCAATCCTCTGGAATGTAGGAGGCAAATTCAAAAGTTTATTGTAATTATCAAAGTCGTAACTGGCGACGGGAGCAGAATAGTTTGCAATTCTGAATAGTAGCGTGGAGGACATATAAACCGTGCGGCGTCTAAGGTCCTTGTCTTGCGGGGCAGGTCGATATTTGACTTCCGTCCTCTGTGCAACTGCATCCATGACAAGGGAGTTCGGTGGTGGATGAGAAAATAGGAAGTCTGTATCCTTTGCAGGAATGTAGTATTTACGTTCAGCCTTCTTGCAAGTTGATACTAAAGACGCTGGGGTTTGCCAGAGAGTGTCAGCTGGCTCCAGGAGTGCTTTGTTTATAGGGAGTGCGATTTTTGAGAGCGCAGACGGTTGAAGGATTCTGAGGAGTCTGTGTTGCATCTCCTGAACCTCTTGAAAGGAGATATCTTGACTGAGTGCCACCCTCCTGAAAAGTTCTTGAAATTGTTTACAGTTGTCTACGGCCCGTGGAGGCGGAGGGAGGAGGGCTCCGTCCAGGGCTAATGGAGAGCTAGGAGTCGGTGAGTCAGGATATGGTGCGTAACTTGCATACTCAGGAGGGGCCTCAGGCACCTTAGAAGTGGACGGAGCAGGAAACTGAGGCACAGAAGGAGGATGATTGGTAGGAGGATGTTGCCAAGGGTACCACTGAGGCCAACGCATAGGGTAGGAGAACCCAAGTGTCGCCCATGGGGGGGCGAAGTAGGGAAATTGAGGCTGGTGGCCTTGAGCCGTGACCTGAGGCGGCAGAGGTGCCTGTGGAGGAAAAGCAGGAGGGGAGAACTCCACTTGCTGCTGTAAATCAAGTTCACTGTCAGTGAAAACCAGCTCAGATGGAGAAAGTGGCAGTTGAAAAAAAGTGAGCCCTGTGTATCTAGGAGCGGAGAGTGAGGCTCAGGTGGCACTGAAAGGTCATATTGAGTGAGAAACAGTTGCTCCTGCTCCCTGGGCTGAGCTGAGCCTGCTCTCTGCTCTAGCTCATTAGCAGGAGAAAGTGAAAGTGACAGTAGTGCTGCAGAGTGCTTGGAGGTGCCCTGCAGGGGGTCTGCTACTGGTGCCAGGGTGGAAGATAGGCTCGGTGCCAATGTTCTTCTCCCTGCAGGGGAGGCGCGTGCTGCCGGTACCGCGGCCATTTGTGGTGCCCAGGAGCAGCGCGCTGCCAGCACTGCGGCTGTTTGCGGTGTCGAGGGGACTGGAGCCACAAGGACCTTCCTGACATGAGAGGTCGGGTCCCTGCCTCTGCGCTCTGTCGAAGCCACGGCTGAGGCATTAGAAAAAGCTGAGGCACCTGCCTTTGGTGCTGTCGGCACAGAGGGTAGGGGTCTTGCGGGAGACCCCCTATCCTTGTTAAAGTCTCTCCTGTGAGACTGTTCTGCTTCTTGCATCTGCTCCAGAGAGGGTGAAGCAATGCTGCCCACCGATTCTGATCTGGCTGGGGAGCATGTGGGAGCAGATTTAACCTTTCCCGTCTCCAAAAGCGGCTGTAAGGATTTTTCCATCATCAGCATTTTGAGCCATAGACCCCTGTTGTGACAAGCTCTTGACTTGAGGCTCGCGCAATGGAGGCACTTCACAGGGACGTGAGTGTCCCCGAGGCACTTCACACAGTATGAGTGCCCATCTGTCCGTGGCATGGATTCCTGACAGGAAATACACCTTTTGAATCCTGAAGCTCCTGGCATTATAACTTAGAGATGGCCAAGGAGAGTGTCTCAACCGGAGACAAGCCTGAGAGATTTTTTTTTTTTTAACTAAGTAACTAACTATTTAACTACACTAAAGGAAGGGAAACAACTGGGATGTAACTAATAATTATTTCTATGTTCTTTGTTACTGTTTCCTATAGAGACCAAGGAAGAAAAGGCAGCACTGCCCCAAGTTCCGTCTTTGGCCAAGGACGGTTGAGAAGGAACTGAGGAGGGTGTGGGGCGCACGCACTCAGGAAGATTCCAACGAGACGGGAGATACCAACTGAATGCGTGCGTCCCAACTAGGCACTGCTACCGAAAATCTCCGATCAATGGAGCTGGGACGCATCGTCACCTAGAGTGGAGCACCCACAGGGACAGCACTCGAAGGAGAAGTGCTACTTCCATTAGGAGCTGTTTTAAACGAAAGTCCCACTTCTTTTTTGTTCGAGGCTTGAAAGCCTTGCAAGTGCGACACTTATCTGGTTAAAGGGATTTCCCCCAGGCACTTCAAAGCAGGAGTCGTGGGGGTCTCCCACCGGCACCGGCTTGAGACAGGCCGAGCAAGGTTTGAAACCCGGGGACCTGGGCATGGACCCTGGTACCGGGGAGGAGAGAAGGGGATGAACCCCGTTCCCTCCAAGTACTATCTACACTATATACAAACTTACTATTAACTAAACTATAACTGCTAAACTATTAACAACTACACTAAACAACTATCTACAACGAGTAAAGCTAGGGTAGTGGAGATCAGCTATGCCACGCTCCACAGTTACAACCATCGTCACAGGTGGTAAGAAGGAACTGAGGGGGCATTGGGTCAGCAGGGGCATATATCTGGCGCCATAAAGGCGCCACTCCAGGGGGCGCCTCAACCAACCCACTGAGTGTTGCTAGGGTAAAAATCTGACGATCGTGCATGCGGCACACCCACACCTAATCGGAATCGATATGAGCGAGCACTTGAAGAAGAAGTTTAAGTTTGTTTTATATGTTTGTTTTTCATGATAAATGTAAGTTACTGCTTTGACTGATGACAATATTTTGGTACAACATTAGTCACTGTGGACTTTACACCAGTCCTTAGAATAGGACTGTCTATTATGGATGTGTTTCCTAATGCAGAACAGCTTTGATCACGTTGACATTGATGAGTCATAGCTATTTGCTTTTCTTTTATCACACTCACACTGAATACTTCTGAAAAATAGGGAACAGCATGACTTATGATTACATTACTGTAATGCAGCTGCTTACTAGAATCTTTCATCTTCCCTTTATTTAGTTAATATTATTTTCTATGACAATACTTCTAAAGTAAAACTTGAGTAAGCATATGCATTTTAGACCACTTTGAAATCTCAGCTCTTGAACAAGAAGTTTTGCTGTCAGAGCAAAAATTCTAGAAAGAGCACATGAAGAAAGCAACTGATATGCATAACATCTATTATCAGAAAGCTTTTGAGGATCAAACCTCAAATACATGGGTTGTGCTTGGGTTCTGGCTTACAGCAGAACCCTAGTCCTGTTGCCCATGCACACTTCACTCTCTTTGGCATATCACTTTCATTCAACTTATACTGTAGTTTCAAACTTTATCCTGAAGAACTTTTGAAATATTGTGTCTCCAAAGAGCCAGTGGTTGCCCAGTGCTAGCTGAGGTTAATTCCAAGTGGATGATATTAGTTTTGGAAGTGTTAGAGTTATATAGTTTAATCCCCATTGTGCACAAAAGCATACAAATACATGTCATGTTTTCATATCATTGGACTTTCAGTGGAAGCTGTAGCTTGGGAACCCAACTGAACCCAAATTTGGATCACTAGCCCTGCCCCAAACCCCCCTCGGCAAACAGCAATTTCCAAGACCATCCATTAAGCATGTGGATTATAGAGCTCTGGAAAAAACAGCTGTTAAACAGTAAGCAAGTCCCAACCTCAATTGTCATTCAGCTATAATGAATTCATAAATGGGCATTGCCCCTATTCCCTGCCATGGATAAATGTATCTCTAGATGGTTTAAAGCTACTATAGTACCTTTTCACTAACTCCAGAAAACCTCTTCCTTTTGACTCCACATTTCCTTCATTTCTAACGGGGTTGATTTGCTGTTGCAGTTGCATTTTACCTTCTTGCTGTGTGGTTTCTGTGTTTTGTTCGATGTTATATTCCACAGGTTCCCCTACAACAAATAAGAGCAAGAAGAGACAGTTTGATTAGAGGAGCAGAGAAGCTACTTTGGCCCAGATACTTAGCTGCTATAAATTGGTGCATGCTGATTTAGACCAGCTGAGATTCTAGATCTTTCATGCTATGGTCACACCAAAATTGTTTTTAAAAGAAAAGCTGAACCAATTTAATCAGTGCAGCCTTCAAATAATCAGTGTGACCAGTTCAAACACAGTAAATATGCTGATAATTTCATACTTACATACACTCATATGGCCATAGTCCTTCCTACGGGCTGCAGGATCCTGATATTTCTGCTGAATATCTTCTGACTAATTTGGGGGATGGGGGGGGGTAAGGGAAGAAATCTACGTTGTTAAATTTGCTAAATTGTGTTTTACATTTTAAAAAAAATAAACAGTGAAAAAATCTATTCTCTCATTTATGATTTTTTTATTGTTACTACCAGCCTGCATTTTCACAATAGATGGTTTAGGAATTTCTGTTGTGCATTGTAGTGTTATCTATCATTTTACAGAATCTGTCATTTCGATCCTTAAAACACATAAATTTGAATGATTAAAATGCTCATATAAGCTACATTTTCATTGCATAGTATGTTGATGTATTGGTGAACTAGGTTAGACAGAAAGACTACTGGTGCAGCGTGGAAGAGCCAAAAGGGAATACTGGTGACCAGCATGTGCAGAGAGGAATTGAGGTATTTGTGTGGTAGGATAACTGAGAGAGGTGAGAGGAAAGATGTTATGCAAATATAAATTATATGCATTTTTCCCCTCAGATTTTTCACTGCACCAACATGGGATTGATCTTCACAGGAGATTCCCATTCCCAGTTCTTGAGCTTCCAGCACAAGACAGAATGAGAACTCACCCTGGCTTTTAAAGTTGTGGTCCTCTGGTGCTGATAATTGAACACAAACCCCAACCCACTCTATCCATTAGTGCTTCAATCCCTCACTAGAAACTTCCAGTCAGTTCCTGAATGGATGAGTAGCAAGAAATCATGGAAGACTTGGTTCACACTCTTAAACTAGTTGTACAATACCAATGTAAACTGTGACTAATACTAATCCCCCTTACACCAATTTCAAACTAGAGTATGCTATACCAGTGTAGTCACTGATTATACCATGACAGCATGCCTCCACTGGGACTTTGCTCCAGTACCCATATGTGCATGTCTATCTGTAAGGTGTGAATCATAGAATATCAGGGTTGGAAGGGACCTCAGGAGGTCATCTAGTCCAACCCCCTGCTCAAAGCAGGACCAATCGCCAGGCAGAATTTTACCCCAGTTCCCTAAAAGGCCCCCTCAAGGATTGAACTCACAACCCTGGGTTTAACAGACCAATGCTTAGACCACTGAGCTATCTCTCCCCTGGAATGCATTTTAGTAAACATAGCCAAGCTAGCTTTAATCTAGCACTAACAGGAGTGACACCAAAGTAGCATGGGCTTCAACGGAGGCGGTACAAGATCACCTGGAACTCATGGTAATTACTTGGGCAGCTAGGCTGCACTGAAGCCTATGCTGCTGCAGCTTCATTGCTACTGGTACCTCAGATAGCTACATTAATCCCAATTTATGACTGCAGTGTAGACATACCCTCAGCATAACCACAAAAGTGAAAAGGGGAGGGAAAATGAGAGTCAATAATAATCAGTTATAAAATACAAAATCAAAGATTTTAAGTCCAGAAACAACCATTACGATCATCTAGTCTGACCTTCTGATTCTTGCATCCAGTCCATAGCTGCTGGTTGAGCTAGAGTATATATTTTAGAAATACATCCAACTTTGATTTAAGTAGTTAATGAGATGAAGAATCCACTACATCACTTGGTAAGATGTTCCAATGGTTAATTACCTTCACTATTAAAAAATTTGATGGTTCTTTCCACTGAATCTTATTATGCTTTTGTCTGGTAGATAAAAGACATCTCTAGAATCAAACATCTTCCCATGCAGGGACTTCTAGACCACAATTAAGTCACATCTTAATCTTCTCTTTGATAAACTACATAGATTGAACTCCTTAAGTCTCTCTTGCCATAAGGCAGGCTTCCACACCTTGAATCATTCTTGTAGCTCTTCTCTGAATCCTCTCCATTTTTTCCAACTTTTAGAAGTGTAGACACCAAAACACGGCAAAGTATTGCATGACACAGACCCATAAGTGGTTCACTACTCTATAAAACAGAAACTCTTATCAGGCCAGACATCTTCACTACACTTAAAACACTGTTTTCAGGTTATAGATCCCAAAAGTGCTATGTAATATATATTTGGAAAACTCATAACTCATTGATAATTAATATTATTGTGTGGTGTACGTAGGGGTAACATGCAAAATTACAAACATTTGCTGAAATTATGTTTTTAAAATGTGTGCCAGGCAGGACATAATACACCACCTGAGAAAAAAGAATGTGGTTCTACCTGCTTGAACCTGTCTCTGATGCAAGAGACGCAACGGTGGATGAGGTAGTGTCTTTTAATGGATCAACTTCTGTTGACTCTTCCTCGGGTCTGGAGAAAATACTAAGGCCTTGGCTACACTGGCGTTTTACAGTGCTGCAACTTTCTTGCTCAGGGGTGTGAAAAAAACACCCAGTGCCCCAGCGCTGCAAGCTAATCCCCATGAGGAGATGGAGTATGTGCAGCACTGGGAGAGCTCTCTCCCAGCGCTGGCACTGTGACCACACTCACACTTCAAAGCGCTGCCGCAGCAGCGCTCCCATGGCAGCGCTTTGAAGTTTTGAGTGTAGCCAAGCCCTAAGAGTGTAACAGCTAAATACAAGGTTGAACAGATAGTTTAGCATAGGCAGTTAGCACATATTTTAAGGGACCATTCAAGATGAAGTGGCCAGTTAACGTCCCTGTTCTTACAGAATTTAAAGTCATAGGACAAACGTTTTTGTCCTAAGGCAGACAAGCTGGTATGTCAGTGATTTGTCATGCAGCTTAGCAATAGCACAACGATCACTTGCTGAGGCTGAGAGGGGTACCACAGTAACTCACTGTCATAAACAGATAGTTAAGGGTTAATGCCTCTTTTACCTGTAAAGGGTTAAGAAGTTCACCTAGCCTAGCTGACACTGACCAGAGGAACCAATGGGGGAACAAGATGTTTCAAAAGGAAGGAGGGAAGTTTCCTTTGTTAGTCAGTTTCAGTTTCAGCGGAGTGAAAAAGATCAAGGAACCAGCCTCTTATCAGAGTAGTAAGTTTTAGAAAAGAATAAATAGGTTTATGTTTATTTTCTTTTGTGACTTGTCTTGTGCCATTAGGGAATTATCAAATTGGGTATTTCTTTGTGTATTACTTTTTTGCCCAGGGAACATCCTCTGTGTTTTAAATCTGTGTCTGTGAGAGTAGCTGGGTATGCTAATCTCTCCCAGAGGTTTTTTTTTTCTTTTACCTTTCTTTTCTTTAATAAAAAGTCTTATTTTTAAGAACCTGATTGATTTTTCCTTGTGTTAGAATCCAAGGGGATTGGATCTGGACTCACCAGGAATTGGTGGGGGAAAGGAGTGGGGGATGGTTAAATTCTCCCTGTGTTAAGATCCAAGGGGTTGGATTGGCATTCACCAGGAAATTGTAGGAGTCTCTCAAGACTACCCAGGGAAGGGAGTTAGTCCTTGGGAGTGGTGGCAGCCTATTGATCTAAGCTGGTAATTAAGCTTAGGAGGTTCACATGCAGGTCCTCATTTCTGTACTCTAAAGTCCAGAGTGGAGGTGAGACCTATGACATGGTGAGCAGCGGTGAGGGATTGGAAGGAACCCAAAGCTAGATTTTTTTCCTCCTTTGTGATGCCGGGGAAGCAGTGAAGGAGAGATACCCTGAAGGCAAACAGATAAAGGTTTTTCTAACAAGGCTTTGTTAGAAAGGATTTCCAGCTGGGCTTAGCTGGAGAGTAATTAACAGTTTGCAAAAGACAAGTCACAAACCAGTTTTCTTGTTTCTTTCTCATTCTGAGGAGTCCAGTTACAGTAACAACAAAAGTTACAAGCTGTGTTTGTTTGTTTGTTTACCTCCCAAACAAAGACAGCTAAGGCAGAGCAGGGGAAAAATGTCAGGCAAAGGAAAAAAAACTATGCAACAGAACCTAGAATTAGCCAAAATCCAGGCTGAGGACAGTCAAAAGGAACATGACAGACAAATAGCCAAAGATTAGGCTGCCCACAAAAGAGCTATGGAGATCCAGAGGGAGTCCCAGAAGCATGCACTGGAGTTAGCAAGGGCTAAGCAGGATTTACCAGCCAACCCTAGCAACCCCTCTCCAGGTACTGCTTCCCATCCCAGAAAATTACCCTCCTAGAAGGCAGGTGGTGATACTGCGGCCTTCTTAGAAAATTTTGAAAGGGCCTGCCTTGGGTACAGCATCTCTACAGACCAGTACATGATACTGCTGAGGCCACAGCTCAGTGGACCCTTAGCAGAGGTGGCGGCTGGAATACCTAGGGAACACATGAATAGTTATGAACTTTTTAAAAACAAGGCCAGAATCAGAATGGGACTAACACTCGAGCATGCCCGTCGGCGGTTCAGAGCCCTAAGGTGGAAACCAGATGTGTCATTTACCCGACATGCCTACCACATTGGAAAGAACTGAGATGCCTGGATATCAGGAGCAAGTGTTAAATCTCTGGAAGATCTATCCTTCCTAATGCAAATGGAGCAGTTCTTAGAGGGTGTTCCTGAGAAAACTGAAAAGTACATCCTAGATGGGAAGCCCAAAACTGTAACAGAGACGGGGGAGATTGGGGCCAAATGGGTAGAAGTGGCAGAAAAGAAAAAAACCAGTAGCAGCTGGAGCGAATATCAGAGAGGGCAAACCGAAACCAAACCCTACCACCAGGGACAACCCAAGGTCCCCCCTACATCCCAAGGGAAACCCCAGATGCCTTCTCACCCCACCACACCAGCCTCCACCAACCAACCTCACCCCGGTGATACCTTAACAGGGCGATGTTTTAAATGTAATGAACTGGGACATATAAAGACCCACTGCCACATGAACCTCAACTGATTACAGTTCATTACACCACAATCACACCAAAGATTCCCAGGCCCAGATGCCTCTCAAATACCCTCAGAGTGAAGGGAAACCTTGAGAGTGGGCGGAAAGAAGGTTATCGCGTGGAGGGACACTGGGGCACAAGTGTCAGCTATCCACCAATCCTTAGTGGACCCCAAATTCATCAACCCAGAGGCCTAAGTGACGATTCACTCATTTATGTCAAAATCTTTAAACTTGCCTACAGCTGAGTTGCCTGTCCAGTACAAGGGCTGGTCAGGAATGTGGACTTTTGCAGTCTATGACATTATCCCATCCTCATGCTACTGGGAGAAGACTTGGCCAACCATGTGAAGCTAGTCAAGAGGGTGGGAATGGTCACCCGCAATCAGGCTAAGCAAGCTTTCACAGCCATTCCTGTTCCAGAGCCGTCCACCTCTGTGTTACCAGAGATCCAGACAGAGGTGATGGAACTGGATCTTCTACCCATGAATGCTATAGCCGTAGTGAATCCAATCCCGGAACCAGAACTGGTAAAGCAACCAGCACCAGAGCCGCTGCCAGCACTGACTCCAGCACTTGCAAACCTGTCTACAACTCCAACGCCAGAGGGCACCAGCAGGCCTGAACTCGAAGAAACAGCAGATAACCTACCCAAGAGGCTCAGCCAGAGTCTGAAATACCACATAGTGCACCAGCGGAGAGCGGTTCACAATCAACGGAAACAACTCCAAAACCTACATCGCTTCCAGAGGGACCAAGTCCAAGTCCACATTCCAAGGAGGAACTGATGTCTCCAACATCAAGAGAACAGTTCCAGGCTGAGCAGGAAGCAGATGACAGCCTTCAGAAAGCTTGGATGGCAGCACGGAGCACCCCACCACCCCTCAGCTCTTCTAACCAATCCCGGTTTGTTATAGAACAAGGACTTTTATACAAGGAAACTCTTTCTGGTGGACATCAGGAAGACTGGCATCCTCAAAGACAGTTGGTAGTTCCAACTAAGTACCGAGTAAAGCTCTTGAGCTTAGCCCATGATCATCCTAGTGGCCATTCTGGGGTGAACAGAACCAAAGACAGTTTGAGGAAGTCCTTCCACTGACAGGGAATAGGAAAGGACATTGCTAATTATGTCCGGTCTTGTGAGGTGTGCCAACGAGTGGGAAAGCCCCAAGACCAGGTCAAAGCCCCTCTCCAGCCACTCCCCATAATTGAGGTTCCCTTTCAGCAAGTAGCTGTGGATATTCTGGGTCCTTTCCCAAAAAAGACACCCGGAGGAAAACAATACGTACTAACTTTCATGGATTTTGCCACCCGATGGCCGGAAGCAGTACCCTTAAGCAACACCAGGGCTAAAAGTGTGTGCTAGGCATTAGCAGACATTTTGCCTGGTAAGTGGCCCTCCACATCCTTACCGATTTGGGAGCTAATTTTCTGGACGGGACCATGAAAATCTGTGGGAAGCTCATGGGGTGAATCACTTGATTGCACCCTTTACCACCATCAACCATGGCCTGGTGGAGAGGTTTAATGGAACTTTGGGGGCCATGATACGTAAATTCGTAAATGAACACTCCAATGATTGGGACCTAGTGTTGCTGCAGTTGCTTTTTGCCTACAGGGCTGTACCACATCCCAGTTTAGGGTTTGTGTATGGCCGCGAGGTTAAGGAGTCATTACAGTTGGTGAAGCAACAATGGAAGGGGTTTATGCCTTCTCCAGGAACTAATATTCTAGACTTTGTAAGCAACCTACAAAGCATCCTCCGACACTCTTAGCCCTTGCTAAAGAAAACCTAAAGGATGCTCAGGAAGAGCAAAAAGCCTGGTATGATAAACATTCCAGAGAACGGTCCTTCAAAGTAGGGGACCAAGTCATGGTCTTGTGAAAGTTACTGGTAACCCCCCTAGCAACTAACGGTTTAGCCATTGGGGGAAGCAGAAGCCTCACATACACAGTACCCTGAACTTTTGAACTGTCTTCTCTCTTCTGCCTTAAAGCAGGAGCATCTGGCTCTAAACCAGTTTTCACTGACCAGATAACAGAAGTACGGGGTCTGACAACCACCAATCAAGTGTTAACACAGCAAGAGTCTTTGTCTGAAAGTGTATAAAAAGTTTGTGAAATTTGTGTGAGGCAGAGTCTTTGTACCAAGGTGCAAGGCTCTCCTTTTTTCTGCAGAATAAAGCACCTTTCCTTATCCCTGTCAGGCTGTTATTGGCTCTCAGCTAGACAGACCTGACATTTCAGTTAACAGTTTCTGGCGACCCCAGACAGGACTCTCCTAGCTCGGACATCGGACTCCGGACGGCTGCGGCAAACTAGGAGCGGCGCCACCGGGGTGTTTAGCCCCTTTTCCTCACTTCACCGCAGTCCCTGGGGTTCGTGCTCCGATAAGGTGAGCCCTAATAGGATAAAGAAACGCTATCTGGTTCTGGTTCTGTTCTGTTTTGGTTAACCGGTTAATGCTTTTCTGCTGTATACATTTGGGCATTAGGTGTGTGGGCGGAACTGAACCTCTCGTTCGTAATTCCTCAGGGTGGAAGCCATAGCGTGCGATGAAGCTCTGAGGTCGAATTGAGATCCTTCTGTCTCATCCCCTGTAGCGGTCAGTGTAATAGAAGTAGAAAATCCTGGATTAGACCATAATTCCCTCTTCTCTCTGTTTAATTCTCTGTTTGAGTGTCCAGAAGACAGATGGGTGGATCTCAGGGAAAACCCTCTGAGGACAGCCCTTTGGATTATATGCTAAGTAAATGGCCCCTGCCCAGTGTTCAGAAAGAGATGTCAAGGAAGTGGTTTTTACAACTTTTCACCCAGAATTGGCCAGCCCTGGGGACTGCATGGCCCGAGTTTGGCTCCTTCGATATTCCGACTCATTTAACCCCTTTGCGCCTGATATTGGAGAATCAAGCACCGAGGCACATGGACTATTGGTTTTTGTGGGACGATGAAGCTCATTGTCACTTAAAGAAGGTACAAATCCAGGCCCCTCTACTCCCGAAAGCCTCTGCCCCTCACGAGGCCGATTGTTGGGAGGACACTCCCCTCATGTATTGTCCTAGACCGCGGCCATCCCCGGCGGTAGCACAACAACCTGAGGCGGACCTGGAGGCAGCAGTTGTATCAGAACAGGTCCTACCACCGAAAACTGAGGAAGCCTCAATTCAAATCAGTGAACCAACTAGTGGAGCAACCAGCAGTGGGTATACTACTTCTCTGATTATTCCCATCTTTAGCCCGTCCCATACGAGAAAGAGAGCACTCTATGGGGAAGAAACAGTTAATATCCAGGCACCCCTCCAGACCATCCCAGTTCCCACAACAGATGGGAATGTTGTAGACTGTTATGTCCATGTCCCATTTACTACTGCAGACCTTATGAACTGGCAAACCACTACACCTCGCCTCAGGCACGACCCGGACGTCGTTCATAGGCAATTCCATGCCATTTTCCAGTCTAATAATCCTGATTGGCAAGATGTGGGCCAACTTTTAGACTGTCTATTACGTACGGAAGAGAAACAGCGGGTCCTAAGGGGGGTCCGGGAGGCGGCGGAGGCTGCCAATGATGGCCGCAGCTTTATAATCCTCGCCAACCCTGCTCAATGGAACCCGAATGATCCAGCCCAGCAGGCAGAGTTAAAGAGATTTCTAAGCTATATTTTGGCCGGTATAAAACAACCAGGAGAAAGAACTCTAGATTGGTCTAAGGTCCATAATACTGTACAAGGGAAAGAAGAACACCCCTCCAACTTTTATGAGAGACTTTGTTAAGCATTCTGTACTTATACTAACATAGACCCCAAGGCTGTGGACACACAGTCCACAGTCAGGCTTGTTTTTATCTCTCAGTCAGCCCCGGATATCAAGAAGCGGTTGCAGCAGCTCGAGGGCGCTGAGGGAAAATCCCTGGAGGAACTGGTAAGCATGGCCACCCGTGTGTATCACACAAGAGATAAAGTTCAAGAGACCAAGCAAGTGAGGATGCTAGCAGCCCTTGTAAACACTGGGAGTGAGAAACAAGGAGGGAGGCGGGGACCCCCCAAGTGGCAACCAAAAACAGATCACAGGGGGGCCCCAAGCCGCGCTAATGACATATGTAATTATTGTAAACAACTTGGTCACTGGAAAAGAGAGTACCCAAACCGACGAACCGGATGACAGCCCCAACCTCAACACCAGATGGCTGTGGAAAGAACAGACGCTGTCAATAGTAAGGAATGACGGTGACCCAGGGGTCCACTTGTTACCTATTCAAATGATTTTACCACTTATGTTTGTTCCTCCACAGACCCCCAGGTCCATTTAACTTTGGGAGGAACCGCTTATTCTTGTCTTTTGGACTCAGGGGCTGCCCTCTCTACTGTTACTGCCAAGCCAAGGAAAGGAAATCTCACAGATAAAAGCATTCCGGTAATGGGTATAGGCGGAAAGCCATTTGATGTCCTGTATTGCAGGAGGCTGCTGTAGAAATCTCTATTGTCTCAGACTCCCATGCCTTTTTGCTAGCTCCGGATTCTCCAGTTAACCTTCTGGGCAGAGAGCTGCTGTGAAAATTACATCCTCAGATTTTCTTTTCAGATGACAAAATCATTCTCCGGTTGCCTCAGAATCAACTCCCTCAGCTATGTGCCACATTAACCCTGGCTGCCGAGGACCCGATTCTGCCTGCGAGCCCGATGAACCTGCCTGAGCGACTCACATGAGAGGTACAAGCCTCCCTGTGGGGCACTTCAAAGGCAGACTTGGGCACTCTCCGGACAGAGCCGGTACGAATAATCCTGAAGCCAGATATTGACATTCCTCGAATTCGTCAGTATCCCATCCCCCGAGAAGCTCTGCTGGGCCTCCGGAGTCTTATCAACACATTCCTGCAGTTGGGAGTGTTGGTTCGCACTAAGTCCCCTTTCAACACCCCCATTCTGCCTGTTAGAAAACCTGACCTGGATCCAGAGGGAAAACCGGTATATCGATTTGTCCAGGACTTGCGTGCAGTGAATAAAGTCGACCAGGCTAGACACAATGTGGTGCCTAATCCTCACATTATCCTGACTGCCATTCCAGCAGGTACTGCTTGCTATTCGGTAACAGACTTGTGTAATGCCTTTTTCAGTATTCCCCTAGATCGAGAAAGCTGGGATATCTTTGCATTTACATGGACGGATCCAGAGACCGGGAGAGCAGAACTGACCTGGACTTGGCTACCCCAGGGATATGTTGAGTCTCCAACTATTTTCTCCTCCATCCTGGCATGTGATTTAGCTGATATCAACCTACCGGGTGGGTCTACGTATTTCTTGTATGTGGATGACGTCCTGGTTTGTTCCCCGGATCAGATAAAAGACGGTTACTCACATTTGTAACTGTTGTTCTTCGAGATGTGTTGCTCATATCCATTCCAGTTAGGTGTGTCCGCGCCGCGTGCACGTTTGTCGGAGAAACTTTTACCCTAGCAACACTCGGCGGGTCTGCTGGGTGCCCCCTGGAGTGGCGCTGCCATGGCGCCACATATATACCCCAGCCGACCCGGCCACCCCTCAGTTCCTTCTTGCCGGCTACTCCGACAGTGGGGAAGGAGGGTGGGTTTGGAATGGATATGAGCAACACATCTCGAAGAACAACAGTTACAAAGGTGAGTAACCGTCTTTTCTTCTTCGAGTGATTGCTCATATCCATTCCAGTTAGGTGATTCCCAAGCCTTATCTAGGCGGAGGGGTCGGAGTGAGATGTGGCAGTATGGAGCACCGCTGCACCAAAGGCTGCATCATCTCTAGATTGCTGGACCAACGCATAGTGCGAGGCGAAGGTGTGGACTGATGACCAGGTCGCAGCACAGCATATCTCTTGGATGGCACGTGCGCCAGGAAGGCGGCTGAGGAAGCTTGAGCTCTGGTAGAATGCGCCGTGAGGCGTCCCAAGGGAACATGCACCAGGTCATAGCACGTGCGAATGCAGGCTGTCACCCAGGAGGAAATCCTCTGGGAGGAGACTGGCAGGCCTTTCATGCGCTCGCGACCGCCACAAACAATTGAGGAGACTTGCGGAGGGGCTTCGTTCTTTCAATATAGAAAGCAAGCGCTCTACGCACATCTAAGGTGTGTAGCTGCTGCTCCCGCCGAGAAGAGTGAGGCTTTGGAAAGAAGACCGGGAGGAAGATGTCCTGGCTGGTATGGAAGGCGGACACTACCTTAGGGAGGAACGCCGGATGAGGTCGCAGCTGCACTTTGTCCTTATGGAAGACAGTATAAGGTGGGTCCACCGTGAGGGCTCTGAGCTCAGAGACCCGCCTGGCTGAGGTAATGGCCACCAGGAAAACTGTCTTCCATGACAGGTACAGGAGTGAGCAAGTGGTGAGTGGCTCAAAGGGCGGTTGCATCAGCCTGCTTAGGACTAAGTTGAGGTCCCAGGTGGGGGCAGGGCGATGTGCGGGGGGATAGATGCGCTCCAGGCCCTTAATGAACCGAGAGACCACTGGGTGAGAGAAATACAGAATGACCACCCTCGCCTGGATGGAAAGTGGATATAGCTGCGAGGTGCACCTTCAGGGAGGATGTCGCCAGGCCCTGCTGCTTAAGGTACCAGAGGTAGTCTAAGACTGTGGGAATCGAGGCCTCTAAGGGGGTAATGCCCTGAGTCGTGCACCAGCATGCGAAGCGCTTCCACTTAGCCAAATACGTGGAGCGGTGGAAGGCTTCCTGCTACTGAGGAGAATATGCTGTACCGGAGCGGAACAGCACAACTCCGCAGCGTTTAGCCATGCAGGAGCCACGCCGTGAGGTGGAGGGCACACAGGTCCGGATGACGAAGCCTGCCGTGGTCCTGTGTGATCAGGTCTGGGAAGAGAGGAAGGGGAACCGGAGTGGCCACCGACAGATCCAGCAAGGTGGTGTACCAGGGCTGCCTGGGCCACACAGGCGCTATCAGGATCAGATGCCCTTTGTCCCTGCGGAGCTTCAGCAGGACCTTGTGTACCAGAGGGAACGGAGGGAAGGCATACAGTAGGCGGTGTTCCCCAGGGCAGGAGGAACGCGTCCGTGATCGATCCGGGGGGAGAGACCCTGGAAGGAGCAGAACTCCTGGCACTTCCTGTTCGAGCGGGAGGCGAACAGGTCTACGAGGGGAACCCCCACCTCTGGAAGATGGAATGTATGATGTCTGGCCGAATTGACCACTCGTGGCAGAGGAAAGACCGGCTCAGCCGATCCGCCAGGGCATTCCGGACCCCCGGGAGAAAGGACGCCACTAGGTCCACCTGGTGGGCTACACAGAAGTCCCAGAGTCAAATGGCCTCCTGACACAGGGGAGACGAAGCGGGTCCCCCCGTCTGTTGATGTAGTACACGGCCGTTGTGTTGTCCGTAAACACAGAAACACAACGGCCACGAAGAAGCCGCTGGAATGCCTGACAGGCTAGGCGGACGGCTCTTAACTCCCGGACGTTTATATGGAGCGTGAGCTCCTGGGTGGACCAAAGGCCCTGGGTACACAGGCGACCTAGATGGGCCCCCCAACGAGGGATGACGCGTCCGTCGTCAAGGTCAGCGACGGCTGCTCGGGTTGAAACGGCATCCCCGCGCATACCAGGGATGGATTCAGCACCAGTCGAGGGAGCGGAGGGGCTCGGAGGAACGTGACCAGGACGTCCATAGGGTCCCTGCTCGGGCGGAAGACCAAATGGAGCCACGTTTGAAAGGGCCGCATGCGGAGCCTGGCGTACTTGGTGACATAAGTGCATGCGGCCATGTGCCCAGCAGGCCCAGGCAGGTGCGAGCCGAGGTGAGTGGGGAGGCCTGCAGGCCCCGGATGATCGAGACGATCGCTTGGAAGCGGGCCTGGGGCAAGTAAGCCCTGGCGAGCATGGAGTCCAGGGTTGCTCCTATGAAGTCCAGCCTTTGAGTAGGGACCAGTGTGGATTTCTCCATGTTGAGGAGCAGACCCAACTGGGAGAAGAGGGTCGTGATTACGCTGACGTGCTGAGGGACCTGAGTCGGAGAGTCCCTTTGATGAGCCAGTCGTCCAGATACGGAAACACATGTATCTGCTGCCTGCGGAGGTGTGCGGCGATGACTGCCATGCACTTTGTAAACACCCTCGGGGCCGTGGAGAGGCCAAAGGGGAGGACTGCGAACTGGAAGTGCTGGTGGTTGATCGTAAACCGCAAAGGTACTTTCTGGGCGGTGGAAAGATGGCAATATGGAAGTACGCGTCTTCATGTCGAGGGCAGCGTACCAGTCTCCAGGATCCAAAGACGGGATAATAGTTCCCAGGGAGACCATGCGGAACTTCAACTTGAGCAGCCACTTGTTGAGCCCCCGCAGGTCTAGAATAGGCCGGAGGCCTCCCTTGGACTTGGGAATTAGAAAATAGCGGGAGTAAAACCCCTTTCCTCTCTCGGCTATCGGGACCTCCTCTACGGCTCCTGCGGCGAGGAGAGACTGCACCTCTTGCAAAAGGATTTGCTCGTGAGGGGGTCCCTGAAGAGGGACCGGGATGGGGGGTGGGAAGGCGGGGATGAAGCAAATTGGAGGTGGTATCCTTGCTTCACCGTGTGCAGCACCCAAAGGTCCGAGGTAAGCTGGGACCACGCTGGGAGGAAGTAGGAAAGGCGGTCGGAAAAGGGGGGAGAAGGATCCTGTGTTGAGGCTGGTACGCCATCCTCAGGCGCACCTTCAAAAGTTGGCCTTAGGCCCTGGTGGAGCCTTGGAGGGCCCTTGGCTCTTCCCCCCTTGGGGGCCGGATTGGCGCCTCCGCGCACCCCGCCCGCGCCTCCTACTGAGGTCCTGCCTGTTCCGTGGTGGAAAATACGGGCGGTGGGGTTGGGGCCTAAAGGGCCTACGCTGGGTCACGAGGGTATGCATGCCCAACGACCTCATGATGACTTTATTGCCCTTCAGGCTCTGCAACCGAGGATCAGTTTTCTCTGAGAACAAACCCTTGCCCTCAAAGGGTAAGTCATGAATAGTGTATTGAAGCTCCGGAGGTAGGTTAGAGATCTGGAGCCAGGAGATACGCCTCATGGTGATGCCAGAGGCCAAAGTCCTGGCAGCCGAGTCGGCCGCGTCAAGGAAGGCCTGAAGAGAGGTCCTGGCCACTTTTTTGCCTTCCTCTATGAACGCCGTAAATTCTTGGCGTGAGTCAGGGGGTAGCAGCTCTGTGAACCTACCCACCTCTGCCCAGGTGTTATAATTATATCGGCTCAACAGAGCCTGCTGGTTGGCCACCCAGAGCTGTAGGGCACCCGCCGAATATACTTTGCGCCCCAGGAGGTCCATTCGCCTAGCCTCCTTAGACTTCGGGGCAGGCGCCTGCTGGCCATGGCGCTCCCTCTCGTTGACCGACTGGACAACTAATGAAGAGGGGGGGAGGAACATACAAGTACTCATACCCCCCTTCGCCGTCGGTGGAATGGAGGCTGGAGACTGCCACAGAGTGTCGGCAGTGGCCTGGATGGTTTTAATGCCACCCGGGTCAGGGCATCCGCGGCCAGGATGCTCACAACAGGATCCTCGACCTCCGGGACTTCCTCCACCGGGAGGTTGATATTAAGAGCCACCCTTCGAAGGAGGTCCTGATGGGCCCTAAGGTCTATCGGCGGAGGCCCTGAAGAAGAGGTCCCTGCCACAGCCTCATCCGGGGAAGAGGAGGAAGATACCCTGGGAATGAGGGGGTCCTGGATAGCCCCATGCTCCTGGGGTGGTTCCTGCTCCAGCTGACCTGGGGAGTCCGGGGGATGTGGGACGTGCTCTTCCGACTCGTCCACGGGAGGGCGGGAGATGGTGGCCTCTGGTGCCCGATGTTCCGAGGCAGCAGAGTGGGCCTGGACTAGGGGAGCACCCTGGGCCTGATGGTACGCCCAGGGTGTCCAAAAGGACCACTGTTGAGGCCCGGCGTCCTGAGGACGTATGTCCTGGAAGACCCCCGTAGGCACCTCCATGTCCCGGTCCCGGTCGTAGCAGCTGTCTGCCTGCGAGGAGACGGACGTCTGCCTAGACGGCCACGGAGGAGCAGAAAACCCCGGCGCTGAAGTGCCAACTGATCTTGCACCCCGGGACCGTGGAGACCGGTGCTGGTACGCAGAGCGGTACCGAGAGCAAGACCGGGACCTGCAACTGACCCGGTGCCGGGAGGTCGACTGGGATCTCGAGCCCCTATGGCGAGATCTTCTCCAGGAGGAACGATGTCCATAACGGTGCCAGGAGCTGGAGCAGTACCGTGAGTAGTGGGATGGGGAGCGAGAGACCGAGCGGCGCCTTGAGATCGACCGGTGCCTAGAGGTTGATCGGTGCCGCGAGTTCGACCAGTGCCGTGGGGAGCGGTGCCGGGATTGAGAGCGGTGCCGGGAGCGGGAGCGACGTCTCGATCTGGAGCGCCCCCGGGATCGTGACCTTATGCGGTGCCGGTCCGCCATGCTGACAGACGACGGTCTGGCCAGGGACGGCTTGCCCATGGATGGTGGTACCCGCACTGGCGGTGCCGGGGAAAGGGCGATGCCGGCTCAGTCATGGCGATCAAGTCCCTCACCGCCGAGAACGTCTCTGGAGTCGACGGCAAAGTGAGCTCTACCACGGCGGGTGCCGGGGAGCTGCCAGGTGGGGCTGGAGTCGACGGTGCCGGTTTAGGTGGTGCCGTGGCAGGTGTTGGCGCCGGGCGGGCCGACTTGGGCGCTGTGTCTGGCTGCGACGCGGGTGTTGTCGAGCCTGTCTGAGGTTTCGCCGTCTTCGACCTCGGGGAGAGGGAGCGGCGCGTTGACTTCGGTGCCGGTTGCGGCGGTGCGGGGAACTTAGGGCGTACCGACGGTGCCCAGAACCGTAGGGGCAGTCTCGCTCACCTGCTGGTCCCGTGCTCGGTGCCGAAGGTGAGGGTGCTAGCGCCGCTTCATTAGGAGCTGCCTTAACCTAATGTCCCGCTCCTTTTTGGTCGTGGCTTAAAAGCCTTGCAAATTGGGGCACTTAGAGGACAAGTGCGATTCCCCGAGGCACTTCAGACAGGAGTCGTGGGGGTCTCCTGTCGCATCAGCCTATGACAGGCCGCACATTGCTTTGAAGCCCGGTGAGGCCAGGCATAGAGCTCCGGCACTGGGCTTGCAGAGGCAGGGGTTACCCCCCAAACCCCGCTGATTCACTTATAAACTAACTAACTACAACTATAACTATACTAAATCCAACTAACTATTACAAGAACAAACAACTAGAACTATGGTTAGAAAAACGAAAGAAATTAGAACTACGAGTAGCTAGGGAAGGTGGACGTCAGCTAAGCCGGCACTCCACTGTTCAACGACCGAACACAGGCGTAAGACAGGAACTGAGGGATGGCCGGGTCGCTGGGGTATATATCGCGGCACCATGGCGCGCACCACTCCAGGGGGTGCCCAGCCGACCCGCCGAGTGTTGCTAGGGTAAAAAAGTTTCTCCGACGAACGATGGCATGCGGCGTGCACCACCCTAACTGGAATGGATAGTGACCAATCACTCGAAGAAAGAACATGTGAAATGGGACACTATTTGCCTGCTAAACTGCTTGGCAGAAAAGGGACATAAAGTATCTCCTTCTAAGCTTCAGTTTGCTAAGAACAAGGTGACATATCTTGGTCATGTGCTCACCCCGGGGCATCGGGCATTATCCATTATCCGTATCCAATCAATCCTTAATATTGCCCGACCAGAGACAAAGCGCAAGATGTAGGGCTTTCTAGGCCTTGCAGGATTTTGCCGTTCCTGGATTCCACGCTTCGGGGAGATGGCAAAACCCCTCTTTGAACTGATCACTCATGATGCCGAGGAGCCCCTCCATTGGGACTCTGAGGCTGTAAAAGCCTGCCAGGGAATTAAAACAGCATTGGCCTCAGCCCCACCCCTTGGACTCCCCGATTATCGAAAGCCTTTGTTCTTTATGTACATGAGCGGCTAGGGGTGGCCTCCGGTGTCCTTACACAGACCTTTGGGCCTAAGGAACGGCCTGTGGCTTATTACTCCCAAAAATTGGATGCTGTAGCACAAGGCTTTCCTGGCTGCCTCCGAGCAGTGGTTGCAGCTGGTCTCCTGGTACCCCAAGCAGAAAAGATTACCTTGGGCCATCCGATGACCCTACGGACCCCACATGCAGCCCAGCAGCTGTTAGTTCAAAAGGGCACCCAGCATTTGACTAGTCAGAGACTAACTCACTTGGAAGTTTCTTTGTTATCTAGGACCAACTTGAAAATTGAACAGTGTCGTACCTTGAACCCTGCTACCGTGTTGCCTTTCCCGGACAATGAGCATGAGCCCTCACATGATTGTCTTCAGGTAGTACAACATCAAGAAAAACCTCAATCAGATCTTTCAGATGTGCCCATTCCGAATGCTGAACTGGAGCTGTACAAAGATGGCTCTGCACGGGTCGTGGAGGGCTAGTGAGTATCTGGATTCGCAGTAACTACTCAGTTTGAGGTATTGCAGTGTGCTCCCCTGGGACCCTCCACCTCAGCCCAGGCAGCAGAATTGATAGCCCTCACCCGAGCATGTGAGTTGGCAGCAGGTCAGTCGGTAAACATATTCACTGACTCGAAATATGCCTTTGGTGTTTGCCATGTTACAGGCCAACTGTGGGCAGAACATGGGTTTATCACCTCCAGTGGCACTAAGGTAGCACATGGGCCCTTGATCCTGAAATTATTAGAAGCCATTCATCTGCCATCTAAGATTGCTATCATCTATGTCTGGCCCCATCAGAAAGGAAATGATCCCACTGTCTGTGGCAATCGACTGGCTGATTCAGCTTCAAAAGCAGCTTCCCTACAGCCTTATGCTGCCCTCCAGATGGCGCTCAAGTCCTCTCTCCCACTAACTCCAGTCCTGGTCCCTTTTATCCCTGAGCCATTAGAAGTTAAGCATTGGGAGAGTATGGGGGGCCACTGAGATGCCAAGGGGGGAGTGGCAACGATCAGATGGAAGAAGGGTATTGCCCCGAGCTGCTTTGCGGCCTGCCTTACTTAAGCTACACCAGGAAACACATGGTGGGGCAGAAGCTACGGCAGCTACCATTAATAGACTTTGGTATGCCCCTGGAGTATTCCAGGAAGCTAAACGGGTCCTTGCTACCTGCGACATCTGTGCAAAATTCAATCCATGGGGGGAACCTAAAGGCCCCCCCAGCGCCAGGTTATGGGCATACATGCCCTTTGAACAACTCCAAATTGACTATTAAGAGATGCCTAAGTGCCAAGGCTACAAGTACCTTCTTGTAATTGTGTGCCAACTAACTGGTTGGATCGAGGCATTCCTGACTAGACGAGCAACCGCCTTGGACCATGTCATTCCTAGGTTTGGCCCTCCTAGGTCTATTGACTCCGACCAAGGAACTCATTTTACTGCCCAGGTTATTCAAACCCTTGCAAAGACCCTGGGTATTACCTGGCTCTTACACATTCCTTGGAGACCACCATCTTCGGGACAAGTGGAAAGAATGAATCAGACTCTGAAACTTAAACTCTCTAAACTGTGCGCTCGGACTGGGTTGAAATGGCCTCAGGCCCTGCCTCTGGCCCTTCTGGCAGTTCGAACTGCCCCTAGAGGCCAGCTCCGTCTCTCATCCTTTGAACTTTTGTTTGGTAGGCCATACACTGGATTTGCTGATCCAGGACCTGTGACTGATTTAGTCACTTGGGGTGATGAGGAAATAACCAGATATGTTGTTTCCCTCCAAACTACTTTTACCTCTCTCCACAGGTACGCAGCTCAATTTCAGTCCCTACCCGCTGATGTTCCTGCCCATTGGATCACTCCAGGAGACCGGGTCTATGTGAAAGAGTGGAAACATGAGCCTCTCCAACCCCAGTGGGCGGGTCCCTTCCAAGTCCTTCTTACTTCCCACACTGCAATTCGTGTGAAAGAGTGAGACACTTGGATTCATCATACCCGAGTTAAGCTAGCCCCTGGGCCGGGGCCAGAAGCAGACGACTCTGGACCTCGAGGGAGCCCCGCCAGCTCTTCCCACCGCGACCCAGAAGAGCCTGAAGCAGACGATACCTGGAAGCCTGAACCTCTCGAGGGACTAAAACTCCTGTTCCGACGGAATAAGTCCTGAGACTTTACAGACTATGAATTTCTGGGTGGTGCTACAATGGTTACTTGCTTTCAGTTTGCCCTTTGTACATGCCAACCTCCACCCAGCGGTTGAGTCCTTACAGCGATTGGCCACATTGGGACACCTGTCTGATTGCTGGCTGTGCCACCAAACCCATTCCGAAGAAGGAATAAGGTTATGGGCTGTTCCTGCAAATCTCTCCAAAGTACTCTCTTTACAGGTAGTGTAGAAAACTGAATGGGCATGGGTAGGGGAATACCAGTATGAAAAATATGGGAAGGTGTCTGAAGTTTGGCATTATTACTGGGCGGCTAAGGGAGTTCATCTTTTTTATATCCTTGGAATTGGGTATAACCTGCCCCTTTGCTTGGAAAATGCTAAAGGAATTGGGAAAGAAGTAGGCTACCTCCCCCTTGAGGCCTGTGACCAAATCCTTTGGGTTAATGTCAGAACAGGAACCTTTTCCCCTTTGAATGCTTCCGAGAATGCCCAGAAACCTCCTTGCCTCCTAGTCAGGGCTTTTACTGTAAGATCAACAGGCATTCTTTATCAAGGGAAATGGTTCCCCTCGTTCCTCCCATTGGGCTCCATAAATGACACACATACGTTTTATATGGATATTTACTCTGGCGTTGTGTTGCCTCACCCATCCCTTGGGAAGATGTCTGGATGCCCACAGCCCCATGGGATTGCTTGCAAGTTTTACAGCTAATTTGTTTGCTGTTATGTATTGTGGGGGCATCCTAAATGCAACCCATGCCCTGGGATGTTTAAATATCTCCCATTGGAGGTGCCAGGACCGCATAATAGGTACCCCCAAGCAGTGAGATGTGTTAGTGGCCCGGAACCACCGAGTCGCGGGTAATACCCTTACCCTCTATTTAGAGACCCTCGGCTTGTATTTTATCTGTGGCCATAGCACCTACAAAGCTCTCCCTCCCGGTTGGCAGGGTCGGTGTGGTGTGGCCTGGGTGTTGCCTGATATTTTGATCACACCTTTAGTTTTGAGGACCTCCTCCCAGACTTTCGGTCCTGGTTTACAGGGGTCTTCCAAACAATTGTAAAGTGGATTATTTTCCTTCTTTTCTTCCTATGTATTGTTTGGGTAATGATGCAATGTGCAAAATGTGTCTGTAATACTGTGACTAGGGACTCTGCTACCCATACGAAAAACCAGTATCTATCCCTCCAGCTTGATCGCAAATTGCGTAACAGGCCTGACAATGTGGACTTGTCAGGCCCGAAAGGGGGGACTGTGAAAGTTACTGGTAACCCCTCTAGCAACTAATGGTTTAGCCATTAGGGGGCAGCAGAAGCCTCACATACACAGTACCCTGAACTTTTGAACTGTCTTCTCTCTTCTGCCTTAAAGCAGGAGCATCTGGCTCTAAACTGGTTTTCACTGACCAGATAACAGAAGTACGGGGTCTGACAACCACCAATCAAGTGTTAACACGGTAAGGGTCTTTGTCTGAAAGTGTATAAAAAGTTTGTGAAATTTATGTGAGGCAGAGTCTTTGTACCAAGGTGCAAGGCTCTCCTTTTTTCTGCAGAATAAAGCATCTTTCCTTAACCCTGTCAGGCTGTTATTGGCTCTCAGCTAGGCAGACCCGACATTTCGATAACAGTCTTAAAGGCGCTCCAGGCCCATAAAATGGAAACCTTGTGGGAAGGACCATTCACGGTCCAGGAGCGCCTAGGAGCAGTCAACTATCTCATAGTATCCTCCTTAAAGCCTAAGATATACAACGTTAATTCTCTTAAGCTCTTTTATTCCAGAGAATTAAAGGTTTCCCAGTTTACAGCCCAGGGAAGAGATGACACGGAGTGGCCTGAAGGCCTCTACTATGACGGAAAAAGTGACGGTGGCGTGGAAGAAGTGAACCTCTCCGCGACCCTTGGACATCTACAGTGACAGCAGATCAAGAAGCTGTGCACTAGCTTCGCACCAATGTTCTCAGCCACCCCAGGACGGACTGAACGGGCATACCACTCCATTGACACAGGTATTGCTCACTCAATTAGAACCTCACCCTACCGGATGTCACCTCATGCCCAAACTGCTATAAAACAGGAGATCCAGGACACGCTACAGATGGGTATAATCTGCCCCTTTAACAGTGCATGGGCATCTCCAGTGGTTCTAGTTCCCAAACCAGATGGGGAAACACGCTTCTGCGTGGACTACCGTAAGCTAATTGCTGTAACTTGTCCCGACAGCTATCCAAAGCCACACACGGATGAGCTATTGGAGAAATTGGGACATGCCAAATTCATCTCTACATTAGACTTAACCAAGGGGTACTGGCAAGTACCACTAGATGAACCCGCCAAGAAAAGGTCAGCCTTTGTCACCCATGCAGGGGTGTATGAATTTAATGTGCTCCCTTTCAAACTGCAAAATGCACCCGCCACCTTCCAAAGACTTGTAGATGGTCTCCTAGCGGGATTGGAAGAATCTGCAGTTGCCTACCTCGATGATGTGGCCATTTTTTCTAATTCATGGGCAGAACACCTGGAGCACCTGGAAAAAGTCTTCGAGCGCATCAGGCAGGCAGGACTAACTGTTAAGGCTAAAAAGTGTCAAATAGGCCAAAATAGATGGACTACCTGCAGACGCCAGGTGGGTCAAGAACTAAAACCCCCTACGACAAAGTGGATGCTGTCCAAAGCGCCTGTGTCAAAGGAACAGGTCCAATCGTCTTAGGCTTGGAGGATATACAGGTGTTTGTACACACTACAGCCAAATCGCTGCCCACTGCAGACCTGACCAGAAAACACAGCAAATCACTGCCCCATGACAGACTTGACCAGAAAGACCAGCCAAATGCAGTTCAGTGAACTGATGAGTGTCAGATGCCTTAACCTCTTAAGGCGCGCTCATGTCTGAACTCTGTGCTAGGGTTTAAAACTTTCAAACCATTCTAGTAACCACAGATGCCTCTAGCGTTGGTGTAGGAGCAATTTTAATGCAGGAAGGACTGGATCAAGAATTCCACCTGTCATGTTTTTCAGCAAGAACTGTCTGAGGGAGCCACTGGTCAATCAGTGAAAGATGCTACGCCATTGTGTATGCCTGAAAAGCTACGCCCATACGTTTGGGGCGGCTTTCAGGTACAAACCCCATGCTGCGCTAAGTGGCTTCATACTGCAAGGAAACAACAAAACTTCTCGGTGAGGTTTAGCTCCCAAATTTTGATTTTGAATTCAAACTTTCAGAAGGTTCTAACAAAGTAGCTGACGCACTCTCCAAAAGTTCCAGAGTTAACTGGTTAAATTGGCTTTAAAATGTGAAAATATTGTGTTTTTACAGTAATTAGTAGTATATGTAAAGGTGCAATGTGTTTTAATTCTTTTAGTCTAAAATTCTAGGAAAATCACGCCAGGTGGTTCAACACGTCTGCAATTTGGAGGTGTGTCATAAACAGATAGTAAGAAATGCCTTTTTACTGTAAGGTTAAGAGTCACTATCTAGCTGACACCTGCACAAAGGAACCATGGAGAACAAGTGTTTCAAAGAAAGGAGGAAGTTTCCTTGCTGAGTCAGTTTCAGTTCAGCGAGTGGAAAAGATCAAGAACCAGCTCTTATCAAATAGTAAGTTTTAGAAGAATAAATAGGTTTATTGTATTTCTTTTGTGACTTGTCTTGTGCATAAGAATAATCAAATTCAGAATTCTTTGTTTGTTATACAATTTGTCCAGGGGAACACTCTCTGTGTTTTAATCTGTTGTTGTGAGAGCAGTGGGTATGCTAATCTCTCCCAGAGGTTTTTTTTTTCTTTTACCTTTCTTTTCTTTAATAAAAAGTCTTATTTTTAAGAACCTGATTGATTTTTCCTTGTGTTAGAATCCAAGGGGATTGGATCTGGACTCACCAGGAATTGGTGGGGGAAAGGAAGGGGGATGGTTAAATTCTCCTTGTGTTAAGATCCAAGGGGTTGGATTAGTGTTCACCAGGAAATTATAGAAGGAATCTCTCAAGACTACCCAGGGAAGGGAGTTAGTCCTTGGGAGTGGTGGCAGCCTATTGATCTAAGCTGGTAATTAAGCTTAGGAGGTTCACATGCAGGTGCTCATATCTGTACTCTAAAGTCCAGAGACGGGTGAAAGCTATGACACTCATGATTCTGGGAACCACAGCCAGTTGTCACATTGGCAGATGGTTTGGGGGAAATTTGATAATGGGAGGGTGCTGGGGTCACTCTTCAAAATGTAACTTGGCAGTGGAAGCCAGGGTGTGACCTGCATGCTTGTAGGCTGGCTGCTGGTGTCAGAGCTGTGAGCCACAGAAGCATAATTTTAAGGCACCCAGAATTGCAGGGTAGGTGGTGATATAACCCCTTACTCATCTGAGTTGAACCCAAAGTACAACTATTATTTTAGTAATGGTCTCATAAATGCCACATTCAGAGATAATTTTATATCATTCTGTTTCTGAATATTACCCTATTTATACATCCAAGGATCATATTATCCTCTTTAGCTACAATATCACTCTGGGAGCTCTACAGTGATCTCAATTCCAATATTCCTAACACAAAATGTAGGAGACAGTCTATTGGAGGGAAATAAACCCTTTTCTGGGAAAAAAAGAGGTCTCTTCTCTAATGAGCCAATACCCAGTAAAAGCTCTCTTCATGCAATGGGCCTCAGCTCTTTGGGCTGCTAGAAATAAGGCATATATTTTTAACAGAGAAAGTAATTAACTCATGGAACCATTTACCAAGTGGTGTTGTGGATTCTCCTTCACTGACAATTTTTAAATCATGATACACTCTAGGAATTGTTTTTGTGAAGTTCTATGGTCTGTGTTATACAGGAGTCAGACCACATGATCACAATTGTTACTTCTGGCCTTAAAATATTTTAAAAAAGACACACCTGATGCTACAGAAAACAAACCATAAACAGAATTAAAACAAAGTCTGAAATCCTCCCAAACTGAAGAGAGTGATGTCTCTACCTAAGGCAGAGACTTCTGCTTTATTTGTATCTCTATATGTCTGCACCCTCATAACTGGGACCAGCTACTCCAGCTACTTGCCTCTTGAGAAGCCTGAGAGCCTTTAAAAGGTCAGGTCTCTGTTCCTCTGATCACTTTCTCCTTCCTCACTCCAGCAGGAACACAGTAGCAAGTGGGCTCCAGACCCAGCTGGCTCTGCAAGTGGCCAGCACCAGTGGAAATAGCAGGGGAGTACCTTTGGTCACTCAATCTTAACTTTTTGAAAATTGAAAGATATTTTCTAAAAGGTAAAAATGAGGCTGTGACTCCTCTATAGCTCCTCCCTCAACACAGGAACCATCACTAGGCAGAAGGCTGCCAAAAGGACTCAACTCTCTTTACAAGTACGGATCCCTGTCCCCACCTGTCAGGGTTCCCTCCCCACTCTGAATGTTAGGGTACAGATGTGAGGACCCACATGAAAGACCCCCTAAGATTATTTCTACCAGCTTAGGTTAAAAGGTAACGCTGCCATCACCAAGTGATTTAAACAAACATTTAGGGAGAGCCACTTGGAGCTCTTCCTTCCCCCAAATATCTTCCAAGCCCCTACACTCCCTTTCCTGGGCAGGCTTGAGAATAAACCTCACCAATCAGTTCTGGTGAACACAGACCCAAACCCTTGGAACTTAAAACAATGAAAAAATCAATCAGGTTCTTAAAAGAAGAATTTTAATTTAAAAAAAAGGTGAAAGGAGCACCTCTGTAAGATTAGAATGGAAGATAATCTCACAGACAATCAGATTCAAAACACAGAGGGTTTCCCTCTGGACAAAACTTTAAAGTTACAAAAAGAAACCAAAAATACCCTCTTTCTTACACAAGCGAAAACAAGGGAAAACACAAGCCAAAATAAAAGTAAATTAACGCATTTCCTCTCTAAATACTCACTAACTCTATAGGAGTTGGGTGGCTGCTTCTTTGATCTATCTCTGGCAAAAGCACACACAGGACAACAACAGACAAAGACTTTTTCTCCCTCCCCAATTTGAAAGCATCTTGTCCCCTTATTGGTCCTTTTGGTCAGGTGTCAGCTAGGTTATGTGAGCTTCTTAATCCTTTACAGGAAAAAGAGGAATTAACCCTTAACTATATTTTTTATGACCTGATGGTCAGGAGGCCATTTTACAGCTCTAACTCTGAGCTTGTCTATACATGTAGTTTGCAGCAGACTGAGGTGTAAATCGACCCTGTACTTAGCCTGCCACACACTAGGCGCCCATGTAGACCCTGCTGCCACACACTAAAAGTTCTGTACTGCATTTTGATCTAGCCTGCTTTGAATCAGGTATAGATGAAAGCACACATAACTCTTTTAGTGTGCAACATCAGGGTCCACACAAATACTTAATGTGCATCAGGCTACTGAGGCACAAATCTACATCACAACTTGCCATGAAGAGAAAGTTACTCAACTTGCAGTAACTGAGGTTCTTTGAGATGTGTGTCCCTGTGGGTGCTCTACTCTAGGTGACGGTGCGTCCCGGCACTGTTGATTGGAGATTTTCAGTAGCAGTGCCTGGTTGGGACGCACGCACTCAGTTGGTATCTCCCGCCTCGTTGGAATCTTCCTGAGTGCATGCACCCCACACCCTCCTCAGTTCCTTCTCTACCGTGGAGACTCCTACTAGTACTCCAAAGTAGAGGGGAGGAGGGCGGGGAGTGGAGCACCCACAGGGACACACATCTCGAAGAACCTCAGTTACTGCAAGATGAGTAACTTTCTCCTCTTCTTCGAGTGCTGTCCCTGTGGGTGCTCCACTCTAGGTGATTGTATAGCAGTACCCACTATGGTTGGTGGGACATTGGAGATGCGGCAGCGAGTACTGTAGATAGTACTGTATGGCCTACTATGGTGTCAGCCATGGTGTCTTGCATGAGAGCATAGTGTTTTGCAAACGTGTGTTCAGATGACCATGTAGCCACTTTGCAGATGTCAGGACTGGGAACGTTGTGTAGGAAGGCAACGGATGTCAACATGGCTTGAGTGGAATGAGTTCTAATGCCTTCAGGCGGTTGAAGATTTTTCGCACGGTAACAGGATCTGATACGGTCAGAGATCCACTTGGATAGGCATTGTTTAGAGACAGCTTGTGCCTTTCGATCTTTCGGTAATGGAAACAAAGAGTCACGGAGACTTGCGAAATGGTTTAGTCCTGTCTAAATAAAAGACGGTTGCTCGCCTGACGTCGAGAGTATGCAGGGTTGCCTCTTGTGGAGTCTTGTGAGGTTTGGGATAGAAAGTAGGTAAATATATAGGTTGGTTGAGGTGGATGGTTGATACCACCTTAGGAAGAAATTTAGGATGTGGTCTCAAAGTGACTTTGTCTTTGGAGAAGATTGTGCAGGGAGGATGGGCCATCAGGGCGCTCATTTCACCAACCCTCCTTGCCAATGTTATGGCAACTAAGAAAGCCACTTTCATGGACATATGGAGATGAGAGGAGGTAGCCAAGGCCTCAAATGGAGGTTTCATGAGAGCATGAAGAACTAGGTTAAGATTCCATGCAGCCGCTGTTGGGTGAATTTTAGGGTAGAGATTTTGCAGGCCCGTGAGAAAGCATTTTATGGTGGGGTGGGTAAAGAGTGAGTACCCATCTAATAGGTCATGGAAGGTGGTAAGCGCCACCAGGTGCACTTTGATGGAGCTGAGCGAAAGTCTGTCCTGTTTTAGTTTCAGGAGGTAGTCTAGAATGTTAGGGAGGGTCACGTTATTGGGTGCTAAGTGATTATGTGAGCACCAGAGAGCAAAACACTTCCACTTCTGCAGGTAGGTTTTACGAGTGGAGTCTTTCCTACTGTGCAGAGGGATATATTGGACTTGCTCAGAACAGGCTAGTTCATGGGTTTGGAACCATGAAGGAACCAGGCTGTGAGGTGGAGCTTTTGGAGCTGGGGGTGAAGAACTTGTCCATTGTTCTGGTAAAGGAGGTCTGGCCTGTTGGAGAGAGCCCGTGGGTGACTGGAGGACATGTGGAGTAGGTAGGGATACCACATCTGTCTTGGCCAAGCGGAGGCAATAAGGATGACCTGGGCCGTGTCGTCCACGATCTTCCAAAGAACCCTGTGTAACAGAGGAATTGGTGGGAAGGCGTACAGGAGGCAGTTGTTCCATGGGATGAGGAATGCATCTCCTAGGGATGCAGTCCCGAATTCCGCTCTGGAGCAAAATAGGGGGCATTTTCGGTTTTGGGTCGTAGCAAAGAGATCTATTGACGGGGTGCCCCAGAGGGGAAGAGCTGTTGGAGTATTGCGGATGCAGTTCCTATTTGTGTTCTGTCGAGACGTGTCTGCTGAGTGCGTCAGCAGTAGTGTTGTGGCAGCCTGGTGGGTAGGAAGCGATGATTTGTATTCGATGCCATATGCACCAATTCCATAGTCGAATGGCTTCCATGCAAGGGGAATGTGATCGGAGTCTCCCTTGTCTGTTTACGTCTTGTCATGCTATGCTGTCTGTTAAGACTCGCAGATATTTGTTCTTTATGAGGAGAGGAAAGTGAAGGCATGCTCTCCTCACTGCTCTGAGCTTTAAGAGAATTTGTATGTAGATGCGTCTCTGATATGGACCACCAGCCTTGTGACCTGCATCCCCCTAGATGCGCTCCCCAACCGATTAGGGAAGCATCCATGGTGAGTATGAGCGTTGGGGATCGTTACTGGAAGGAAACCCCTGTGCAGAGGTTTTCTGGACTTGTTCACCACTATAGAGAAGCTATAGTATTGGGAGGAAGAGTAGCAGCATCTCTAAGGTGTGTCTCTTCGGTTTGAAACTGGATTTGAGCCAGCCCTGGAGACATCTCATGTGTAGCCTGGCATGTTGAACCACGAAGGTGGTGGCTGCCATATGGCCAAGGAGCTGTAGGCAGATTCTTGCCTGTGTCCTGGGAAGAATAGAGAGCATGCGTATGAGCTGTGTGATAGCGAGGAATCTGTTGTATGGAGCGAGGCCCTGCTCTGTGTTGAGTCGAGATGAGTTCCGATGAACTCGATCTGTTGTGTAGGTATCAGGGTGGATTTTTGGAAGTTTATTTGGAGGCTTAGGCTGTGAAAGAGGGAAATGGCGAAACACGTAGCTTGAACTGTCTCGCCATAGGAGTTGCCCTTGATGAGGCAATCGTCCAGGTAGGGGACCAGTGTGACCCATGTTTGCGGAGGTGAGCCACAACCATGGCTAGAGTCTTGGGAAAAAAAACTCTTGGTGCTGTGGAGAGTCTGAAAGGAAGAACTCTGTATTGAAAATGGTCGTGACCAATTGTGAATTGTAGGAAGCGTCTGTGAGCTGGATGAATTGATATATGAAAGTAAGCATCCTGTAGGTCGAGGACTGTGAACCAGTCCCCTTGATCCAATGCAGGTATTATTGTGCCCAGTGTGACATCTTGAATCTTTGTATCCTCACAAATTTGTTCAGTCACCATAGGTCTAGTATAGGCCTCCATCCTCCAGTCTTTTTCTGTGTTAGAAAGTAATGGGAGTAGAAACCTGTCCCTTGATGTTGCGTCGGCACAGGTTCCACTGCGCCTAGTTGCAGAAGATGTGCCACTTCTGTGAGAAGTAATTGCACGTGAGAAGGGTCCCTGAAAAGGGACGGGGAAGGATAGGAGGGTAGGATATAAAAGGGATGGAATAACCAGCCTGAACTATTTTGAGGACCCAGCGGTCCTGTGTAATCCGCTGCCAGGCATGTTGGAAATTCTGGAGGCGGTGGCCAAATGGACAAGTAAGCGGTGGAATCAAGGGGTGGTCGTGCAGACCCTCGATCAACGTTTCAAAACTGTTGTTTATTGCCCGGTGGGCGGAAGGTGGTGGCTTGATTTTGATTTTGTCCGTGCTTGGGAGATCTAGTACGATTCCTAGTTGTGTCATATGGTCTGGGTTGATGGCGATAGTACTGATGTGTGCGTGGTCTTTGGTAGGGTTGGTATCGTCGTCTCCTGGGAAGAGATGGGTGAATGCCCAAGGTGCGCAGTGTTGCTCTCGAATCTTTCATGGTGTGGAGGAGTTCAGTTTTTTTCGAGAAGAGTTTGTCCTTATCAAAAGGGAGATCCTCCACTTTGGTCTGGAGTTCTTTAGAAATTCCTGACACAGAGAGCCATGAGGATCTGCGCATAACCACAGCAGTTGCAATGGGACGGGCTGCTGTGTCCGCTGTGTCTAGAGACGCCTCTAGGGCTGTTCTGGAGAGCAGTTGTCCCTCAGATAGGACTGATTTGAAGTCTGCTATTCTGTCCTCTGGAATGTAGAAGGCAAATTCGAAAAGTTTATTGTAATTATCAAAATCATAGCTGGCGAGGAGAGCAGAATAGTTTGCAATCCTGAACTGTAGTGGAGAGGATGTATAGACCTCGCGGCCCAGGACATCAAGGCGTCTAAGGTCTTTGTCTTGAGGGGTGGGTCGATATTGTGACTGTTTCGTCCTCTGTGCAACTGCATCCATGACAAGAGAGTTCGGTGGTGGATGAGAAAATAGGAAGTCTGTATCCTTTGCAGGAATGTAGTATTTACGTTCAGCCTTCTTGCAAGTTGATACTAAAGACGCTGGGGTTTGCCAGAGAGTGTCAGCTGGCTCCAGGAGTGCTTTGTTTATAGGGAGTGCGATTTTTGAGAGCGCAGATGGTTGAAGGATTCTGAGGAGTCTGTGTTGCGTCTCCTGAACCTCTTCTAAGGGGATATCCTGACTGAGGGCAACCCTCCTAAAAAGTTCTTGAAATTGTTTGCAGTTGTCCGCGGTCTGTGGAGGTGAAGGGAGGATGGCTTCATCTGAGGCTAGTGGAGAGTTAGGGTTAGGTGAGTCAGGATATGATGCGTAGCTCCCAGGCTCAGGAGGTGGCTCAGGCACCCTGGAAGTGGATGGAGCAGGAGGTTGAGGCACAGAAGGAGGGTGATTGGTAGGAGGATGTTGCCACGGGTACCACTGAGGCCAAGGCATAGGATAGGAGAACCCAGGTGCCACCCACAGGGGGGGCAAAGTAGGGAAACTGAGGATGCTGAGCTTGAGCCATGACCTGAGGTGGTAAAGGTGCCTGTGGAGGAGAAGCAGGAGGGCAGAACTCCACTTGCTGCTGTAGCTCAAGGTCACCGTCAGTGAAAGCCAGTTCAGGTGGAGAAAGTGGTGGATCAAGAAAAGAGTCCTCTGTATCTAGGAGCGGAGAGTGAGGCTCAGGTGGCATTAAAAGGTCAGTTTGAGTGAGAAACTGTTGCTCCTGCTCCCTAGGTTGAGCTAGTCCTGCTCTCTGCTCTAGCTCATTAGTAGGAGAGAGTGACAGAGTGTGTATGGCTGTATTGAGCTTAGAGGTGCCCTGCAGGCGGTCTGCTGCTGGTGCGTGGGTAGAAGAGTGGCTGGGTGCTGACGCTCTTCTCGGTGCCGAGGCTGATTGCACTGTCAGCACTGCAGCTATTTTCGCTGCTGAGGCAGAGTGCGCTAGCGGGACCACGGCCACTTTTGGCGCTGAAACTGACAGCGCTGCGAGTACCGCGACCGTTTTTGTTGTCCATGCCGAATGCGCTGCCGGCACCGCGGACGTTGTCGGTACTGAGGAAGAACGCGGTGCTGGTGGTGTGGCCATTCGTGGTGCCGAGGAGGAGTGAGGTGTTCGTGCCGCGGTCGTTTGCGGCGCAGAGGGGACCGAATCAACAAGTACCTTCCCAGCGCGGGAGGTCGGGTCCCTGCCTCTGTGCGGTGTCAGAGTTGTTGTTGAGGCATTAGAGGAGGCTGAGGCAGCTGTCTTTCGTGCTGTCAGCACAGAGGGTAGGGATCTCGCGGGAGACCCCCTACCCTTGTTAGAGTCTCTGTTGTGAGACTGTTGTGCTTCTTGCCTCCGCTCCAGGGAGGGTGAAGCTATGCACCCCACTGGTTCCGATCTGGCTGGGGAGCGTGTGGGAGCGGGTTCAACCTTTCCCGTCTCCGGCAGCGGCTGCAGGGATTTTTCCATCATGATGATTTTGAGCCGCAGATCCCTGTCACAATGAGCTCTTGACTTCAGGCTCGCACAATGGAGGCATTTTGCGGGGATGTGGGTGTCCTCAAGGCACTTCACACAATGTGAGTGCCCATCTGACCGTGGCATGGAGTCCTGACAGGAAATGCATCTTTTGAATCCTGAAGTTCCTGGCATTATGAAGTAGAGATGACCGAGGAGAGTGTCTCAATGGGAGACAAGCCTGAGGCGCCTTTTTTTTTTTTTTAACTAACTAACTAACTAACTATGTAATTATACTAAAGGAAGGGAAAGAACTGGGAAGTAATTAATAATTATTTCTATGTTCTTTGTTACTGTTTCCAGGGAAGAGAAGGCAGCACTGCCCCGAGTCCTGTCCTCAGCCAAGGACGATTGAAAAGGAACTGAGGAGGGTGTGGGGCGCACGCACTCAGGAAGATTTCAACTAGACGGGAGATACCATCTGAGTGCGTGCACCCCAACCAGGCACTGCTACCGAAAATCTCCGATCAACAGCACCGGGATGCAGTGTCACCACCTAGAGTGGAGCACCCACAGGGACAATACTCGAAGAAGTAAAAGTTACCAAGAGTTTGGGTTGAAAGAATCCCAGGCAACAGAGATACAATAAAAAATGGGGATAGAGGAGCTCAGTGGATAATTGTGTTACCCTGATGACAACTTACTCACCCCTCAGCCCATCTGTGATCAAGTAAAACCGGATGGTAATGCACTAAATCACTAAACAGAACATTCCACTGCTGATAAAGCACTCTCAGCTCAGGAATGCACTCACCAACAGTCATACCAAAAGATAAACTGATGCTGAGGAATTTTTGGGAGGGACCAGAGAAACCCAAGAACGACTGGTCATAGATTAGATAAACCTTGGAAGAAAACCTCTCGTGCTGACCATCTGGCAAAACAAAGTCATAAAGTTAAGCTGTAATACGTAAAGCAATAAACAAACATAGGGGAATTTGTATGATGGTTAAAATATGTTATTTTAAAGGTTTTTAGAAAGGTGATAGATTGAGGTATAGAGAAAGTAGTAGTAGTGGTTTTACCTATATAATGTGTGTAAAATGTAAAGCTCTTTGGAACCAACTCTGGATTTCAGTTTAAGATTGAGCTGGCAGGACTCTTAGCCCTCGCACAACCGTGACGTGCAGAGGTACCAGAACCCCAGACGAGCAGATCCCAACTGGCCTTGGGTGAAATTCATTTGTATATTGGGAGTGGTGAGCATTGCAAGGTTGGTGTGTGTATTTCGTTGTGTATAGTTAATAAATAGTAGCTTAGGTATCATTGTGTGAAGCTCTGTCATTGGGAAAAGGCCCCACCAACCTGTAGAGGGCCAGTGGACCCCAGGCCTAGGGAGGGTAGGAGGTAGGAGCCTAAATGCTGTGGGTGACAGTTGAGATCCTAAGGTCAGACATGTTTTCTTATGCCAGATGGAGAGAGGTCTCTTAACTGACTCCAAACTGGTGGTACATAAAAGTCACCATCTTTCTGTAATTAACTTCCGCCACAACTGTAATAATATTGTTGGATGGGTCAGAACTAACACACAGTCCCTATGGTTTAGGAGCCTTCGTCCCTGTTCTACTTCCATCTGGAGTCAAACCTTTGGATCCATAGGAAAAAACATCCATTGGATTCAAGGCTCTTGGAACCAACTCTTCTCTCTGATCAGTCCTTTGGAGTTTATGCCCCTGGAATCCAAGAACCTCTATCTAGATACAGAGGCCAATAACACTGAAGATTCCAAGTGTTTAAGCTATGGATCCACAGCAGGCTTTGGATCTTTCCTCTGGTTGGGTATCTTTTTAGATCCCAACTCACCAACTGCCACAGCCTGTACTAGATTTTATTGTCTCTTAACCCTAGGGGCAGTGGAGGATACTTTACCATTCTGGATCTGGATGGCTTGACTGCCAACCCTTGCTGCAGTAATAGAGCTTGCAGTCTGTTCTGCCTCTCCTTCCTGGCATGCGTGTCAAGCTAATAGAGCATCCTGAAGGTTAGTTAATGTCCATCTCCAAGTCAAGCTAAGATCCTCTCCAAGGGAAGCCAAGTATATTGTGTGCATCCAAAGTTGAGAAAACAGAGGAACAAAAAGCAAACCTCTTGAAGCCTGGCCTCTTCACTTTTGGAACTGCCATAATGGAATCAAAAGACAATAAGACTCTCTAACTGTAGTATTCTAAAACTTCACAAAACTAATTATTAAAACTACAGAAAAGATTATTCAAGCACTACCATTCTATTTAACTGTCTAGGGCACTGAAGAAAACAATCTTCCTGACTTGTTCCTGAATCCATCGGATGGATGTGGTTGGAAGGAACTGAGGCATCTTGAGGGCCACGCCCCCTTTTATAGCTTCGTCTCAGAACCTTCATGAATCCTGAGGAGACATGTGACAAGGTGCCTGAGCACTCCAGCGGGCACTAAAGTTCCACTGTCTGAACTGCATTTCGCTGGCACATTCGATGAATGGAAATAGGAGAGGCCACTTGAACCCATGGCTACATGCTTGCTATCCAATCTCTCCATAAAAACACACCTGTCAGGAGAATCAGGGAGCTAGTTATCTACAAGGACAAAGTACCCATGAGGACACATCCTATATTATTTTTTTGAAGTAGTGTCAGAATTCTATAGCAATGAGCTCACCCACCTGCCTGTGTTCTTCCCAAAGCTTCATGCTGGGAGAAGGTAGCAGAGGTTGCATACACTGGAAGTGTACACAGCCATGTTTTTCTACCTGGACAGAACAAAATAATTCTGGAAGCCACCCTGGCTGTTTCTGTAGTATACAAAAAGAATCAAGGGACAGGCCATATCTACAGAGAGGACATCAACTGGATTGCCCAGTGCATCAAGATATGTTACCAGCTAGTGGTCAGGTAGGCGCCTGGCAGGAGTATGAACCCACTTCACCAAGTCACAGTCTATCTCGGTGGCCTTCTTAGCAAACCTGCCTGTTCAGTATATTTGCAAAGCAGTGATTTAGTAATCCGTACACATGTTGATGCAAGTGGCTAGACCTGATGCAATACTTGAAATATCCATGTTGCAGTCCACAGTCAGAGAAATTCCTTGTATTGATGCCCAGGGAGGACTACTGCTTGGAAGTCACCAGCAGTGGACTTAGATATGGACTAGCACTTGATGAAGTAAAGCAGTGGTTTTCAAACTAGGGAAAGCCTTGTTCAGGGAAAGCTCCTGGCAGGCCAGGCCGGTTTATCTGCCGCGTCCACCAGTTTGGCCAATCACGGCTCTCATTGGCCGTGGTTTGCCGCTCCAGGCCAATGGGGGCTGCAGGAAACGGCACGGGCCAAGGGACATGTTGGCCGCCCTTCCTGCAGCCCCCGTTGACCTGGACTGGATGGCAGGTAAACAAACCGGCCCACTCCACCAAGGGCTTTCCCTAAACAAGCAGCGGCCCTAGTTTGAGAACCACTGAAGTAAAGGATTACTCACTTGTACAGTAACTGATGATCTGTGAGATGTGCAGTCTCTATACACATTCCACCACTCACCAGACAGCCCTTCTACCTCAGAGTCCTGATGTCATGGCTCTCACAGTAGAGAAGGAACTGAAGTGTGGTGAGGTGGCACATAAGGAGAGAAAGGGTCATGTGCTGCCCCAGTGAATATTGTTGACTAGAAAATTCTGTGTGTGTGCACTGGGCATGCACTCACTAACTGCAAGTAATCACTTTTTCATCATCCATTGGATATATTCATACACCATTGTAGAACTTTAGCACAGAGTTCTTTTCCAGTACTTTTATTTATTTATTTACATAGGGATTTATTCCATACAATTTCACAGTAATCTTTAAATCTCATGACCTTGCAGGTAGCCCCACTGTCCGTTTGAAATTTAAATGTCTGAGTTGGGTCTCTTGGTGATGCTTGGAATTTTTAGTTGTGCAACCTCCTTTTATCCTGCACTCCTTACAGCCCCCACACAGTGAATAGTGCTAAAGACAAACTCATTTGAGGAGCTGTCACTGTCATTCCCTACCTGGAGTGCATTATAAGACTGTTTCATACTTTTGCAACATAATTTTTTTTTTGCGATAAGCACACCAAAAGCTGGGCATTTGTCTTTTCCAATGTCTTCTCCTATAATAAGTGCTTTTGTTTGCCCTTCTTTGCAGACCACAGTAGTTTTCAATTTCATTATTTTGTATTGCATGTAAAGTATATCTGGCATTAGTTCTAATGTTTTCAATCTTTGTAGCTGTTTCTTTACTTGTTTGCTGCTGTGGCATATATCAGAAGACTGATTTAATTCCAGTTTAGCTGCAACATGTATACTCCGGCATCTGTATCTGTGGAGCCTAAAACAATATGAACTGAAGTTCTTCTGCAAATGTATGACAAATTTGCATGATGAGACTAACTGGCACAGCCTGGCTACAGATTGATTTCAGGTTGTCTGATCAGATGTATTACAAATATACCTCCATGTGACAAGGTTGGGACTCACCACCGCAGCGCCTCCTCCTGTTTGTCCCCGGGAATTAGCTCAGTCCAGTGGAGTGCCCTCTCCTGGTGGTGTCCCACCTGCTGTCTCGCCCTTGCTTGGCATCTCAGTTCACATTGCTCACCAGCTCACGGCATCCTCTTCAGGACCACTGCCCTCCATCACTGCCCCTCAGTCCATCCACACCCACTTCCGGGGAGGAGGAAGGGGGTTGATCAGCAGTCTCTCTGCACCCCAGCCACAATGTCCAACCACACACTCCAAAGTCTAATCCCTCCTATCAAGGATGTGGCATAGTCTATGATGGCCACTCACCTCGACCGATGGCTGTGTGTACTGCCGGAGGAGTGGGGGAAGAGGGAGGGACCCAGGCTTGCCCTCTACTCTGGATCCTGGCCCAGGGATCCTCTGGCGGCAACCTTGCTGTCCTCCTTCTCTCTCATCTGTCTACTTCCCAGGGCCGCTTTCCCTATGGCCCCTTGCATTCACTAAGCCCTTCCCTTCAGGGCCAACAGCCTGGCAGGCTTTGGGCTAGAGCTCCCTTCTGCTCCCCAAGCCCAGTCAGCATTGCGCTGTCCATGGTGCTAGTCTCCCAGCTCTGGAGACTGATCTTCCCCTGTTGAAGGTGTGGGACAGACTTCCTGCTCCCTTCCTGGGCAGCCTTTATATAGGGCCAAGTTGAGCCCTGATTGGCTGTCTCCAATCTTGGCTTCGATTGGCTCCCAATAAGCCCTTCTCTAATTGGCTGCCTGTCTACGCAGGTGCAGCGGCCTGCTGCAGCCCACACTGTCAGGGATTACACTCCAATATTACATTTCTTTTAAGCACAAAGTTTGAGGGGTTGGGTCACAGAAACCCCCTTGAGAACTGCCAACTGATGTGCCAAGACTACTTCTGCCCCTGCTTTTCTGCCCTGCCAACTTAGGACTCCAGCACCCTGTCTTGTTGAGCCAGACATGCCAGTCTGTTTCAACAGAGACCCAGGGTCTGAACCACATGCTCCAAAGCTGCAGACTTAATTGAAAGCAACTTCAGAAGTGTTCCTGTCTTTAGCACTCGGATGCCCAACTCCCAATGGGGTCCAAACCCGAAATAAATCCATTTTACCCTGTATAAAGCTTATACACGGTAAACTCATAAATTATTCACCTTCTATAACACTGATAGAGAGATATGCACAGCTGTTTGCAACCCCCCTCCAGGTATTAATACATACTCTGGGTTAATTAATAAGTAAAAAGTGATTTTATTAAATACAGAAAGTAGTGGTTCCAAGTAGTGACAGACAGAACAAAGTGAATTACCAAGTAAAATAAAACACACAAGTTTAAGCCTAATACAGTAATAAAACAATATAGATAAAATCTCACTCTCAGAGATGTTCCAGTAAGCTTCCTTTTATAGACTAGTCTCCTTCTAGTCTGGATCCAGCAATCACTCACATCCCCCTGTAGTTACTGTCCTTTGTTCCAGTTTCTTTCAGGTAACCTTGAGGGTGGAGTGGCTATTTCTTTAGCCAGCTGAAGACAAAATGGAGGGATCTCCCAGGGGCTTAAATAGACGTTCTCTTGTGGGTGGAGAGCCCCTCATCTATCCTATGCAAAGTCCAGCTCCAAGATGGAGTTTTTGGAGTCACATGTCCATGCATGACTGAGTTTTTACAGGCAGCAGCCATTGTTTACATGCTATCCTGAATGTCCTCAGTTAGACTTCTTATGTGGATTGAAGCTTTCCAAGATTCATTGTCCTTTAAGGGTTTCTTGATTGGGCACTTCATTTAAACATTCCTTTCTCAAGAAGCTGACCAAATGCTTTACTAAGGCTACTTAGAAATCAAGCAAGTACACAGATAATATTCATATCTTTGAATACAAAAACAATGCATACATATAAATAGGATGAATAGATTCAGTAGATCATAACTTTTACAGAGATATGTCACATGGAATATGGAGCATAAAACATATTCCAGTTATGTCATATATATATATTCCTAAGCATATTCCCATAAAGCCTTCTGGGGTGCACTGTCACATTGAGTTTTTAGTTTTTTATGTTTTTGTTTTGCATCTGCTGTCTATCTGTGCTGACTAATTAGGAAGCAGGCCTTACCCATTACTGTATTAAGTGTAGCCACTCAGATTTCTATGGTCTCACAAAAGACGGTTACTCACCTTTGTAACTGTTGTTCTTCGAGATGTGTTGCTCATATTCATTCCAAGTAGGTGTGCGCGCGCTGTGTGCACGTTCGTCGGAAGAATTTTCCCCTCGCAACACCCGGCGGGTCGGCAGGCGCCCCCTGGCGTGGCGCCTTTGCGGCACCGTATATATGCCCCTGCCGACCCGGCCGCTCCTCAGTTCCTTCTTGCCGGCTACTCCGACAGTGGGGAAGGAGGGCGGGTGTGGAATGAATATGAGCAACACATCTCGAAGAACAACAGTTACAAAGGTGAGTAACCGTCTTTTCTTCTTCGAGTGCTTGCTCATATTCATTCCAAGTAG
>NC_133770.1:129902434-129910831 GCF_003597395.2 Chelonoidis abingdonii
TAAATCCAAGCCTACCTAGGCGTGGGGTCGCGCAGTCCTGGGACTTGTTAAACAGCAAGCCAGCCAAGACCCATCGTCCGACTGCGCACCAGCGTAATGGCCAGAAAAGTGTGCACTGCACCACGTGGCTGAAACGCAGGGATGTGAGGTCAGCAAGCCGCACTCACTGTTCCAACGACCGACACGGGCGGTAAAAAGGAACTGAGGAGCGGCCGGGTCGGCAGGGGCATATATACAGTGCCGAAAGGCGCCACGCCAGGGGCGCCTGCCGACCCGCCGGGTGTTGCTAGGGGAAATTCTTCCGACGACCGTGCACGCGCGCGCGCACACCTACTTGGAATGAATATGAGCAAGCACTCGAAGAAGAATGTATTTTTGGAACATAACATCATCAGGCTAGATTATACTGATTCTAGATGCAGTCGCACAGCGGGGCAAGCCACCTCTGCCCTGACCAGGCAGGGGCATATATACAGTGCCGCAAAGGCGCCACGCCAGGGGGCGCCTGCCGACCCGCCGGGTGTTGCTAGGGGAAAATTCTTCCGACGAACGTGCACGCAGCGCGCGCACACCTACTTGGAATGAATATGAGCAAGCACTCGAAGAAGAATCCAGTTTTCCAGCCACTTTACATTTTATATATGAGCCCCAGAATAAACTACAGTTTTCACAGATCTCTCCATACATTTGTAATATAGCATGGAGTGGAAAGTTGTTCACGGGTATTGCCAAAAATGATTCAGTGCTCATCAGCTACAACAAAGAAAGGAGTAAAAACTCCTTTACTTCTGACACCATGTTACGAGCTGATGTAGAGGGCTACGCCAAGAAAGCCATTCATAGTGAACTAGTTGTATTGCTCTGACAAAACCCAAGATCTATTCTAGATATCCTTGATCTACATATACTGGCAACTTAATTATACTTAATTATTAATTATTTACATATTATGGTGCTGTGGCAACTGCATCATAAGTAAGCTTCCTTTAAGAACTTCCATTTTATTTTGTTCAGAGGAAAGTCTCACTTTTTTTTATACTCCTCTAACATAATGGGATGATTATGGTTCAAATTTGCATAGATATAATTTCTGTGACAAGGAGTCCTAAAATACTATTTTAGGTACATGTGCAGTTTATTTTTAAAAGTGTTTTAAATTGTTAAAGGCAAGTTTGTGTGCCCACTGAAAGTGCCAAATTATAATTTGATAACAAAATACATGTTGCTGGGAGATCACAATCACTCACTTCTAGAGAGTCTTAACATAAGAGAGAGAAAGACCGATTTATCAAACACTCTGTAGCTTAGGAAAGAGTTCCCTGAGTTGGAAAAGAAGAGACCAGGAATTCAAATTCACTATACTTACTGAGGACAGGCATGATCCCCAACCTAGAAGACAGTTTGGAAACAGCCATTGAACAATTCCTCTCATTTTTTAAAAAGATATTAACAGGCAGAGAACCCAGTTCTCCAACATGACAAACCTAAACTTCAGTTAGATTCACTATATACTGTGCCTTTCAGAGTTACTAAGCTAGAGAAGTCTGTGCGTGCATAGAAAATTTGAAAATATCAAATATTGTACTTTCATTACACATTTCAATAAAAAGAGCAGTTTTCAATTAAATATTTTGATTTGAAAAATTCTGACCAGAGCTACTTAGCACATTCGCTATTAGAGTTTCTGGTGGAAAGGAATATCAACATTATGTATATGTACTAGGGCTGTTAATTAATCTCAGTTAATGCCTGTGATTAACTGAAAACACTGGGTGGGGAGGGAAGCATCAGTTGCGAAGGGACCTGACAGCGTCCAGTGAGGCACAGTAACCCAATACACCTCTGGAGGGCCAGAAGAGAAGAGGAAGTAGCTCCCATCCCAGCTCCAGTGGAGAGGAAGCCCTGTTTCTGTCATGCCATATTTCCTCCAGCCAGCCCCTCACTCTGGGGACTGACCCTTCCCCCAGTGCCGGGCCTAATTGTCCCTGGCTTCCTCCTTGCTGTGGGGGGATACCCCAGAGAGAACTGGGGCCTGGTGAGCTCAGCCTCCCTGCACCAACCCCTCCTCCATTGCAAACAAGAGCTCACTCAGCTGAAGGGAGCCCACCTAGCTCAGTAAAAGGAAGCGAGCCTGGCAAACCCAGTACCAGAAACCACCCTCCCAGAAAGCAGCAGCAAGACACCTTCTTCACTCTCCTCCTGCACCAATCATTGCTTGTTCCCCCCTCTTCCCCACACACCCTCCCTAAACAGTTAATGCATATTTCTATGATGAAACTCTTCCTCTTTGGACAGAGGCAAGCCTAGTGAGCTCAGAAACCCAGCCCAACAGGAGCAGCATCAAGAATTCATCTTTCTCCTGCACAATTGACCCTTCTCCTGCACAACTCACAGCCCTTCCATCTCCAGAATACTGACTTTCTGAGTTGACTTGTAGACTCTAAAATTTTACACTTTTATTTTTGAGTGCAGTTATGTACAAAAATAACAATAATTCTACATTTATAAGTTCAACTATCATAATAAAGAGATTGCACTACAATACTTGTATGAGGCGAACTTAAGTACTACTTTTATCATTTTTACATAGCAAACAGCTGTAATAAAAACTAATAATATAATGTGAGCACTGTACACTTTGTATTCTGTGTTGTAATTGTAATTAATATATTTGAAAATGTAGTAAACATCCAAAAATATTTAAATAGTATTCTATTATTTTTTAACAGTGCGATTAAAACTGCCATTAATTTTTAATCTTGTGATTAATCACAATTAATTTTTTAACTGCTTGACAGCCCTAATATGTGCTTTTACACTTGCAATTCTGAAAACCTGGCTGTAAAAGAAGGTATTTATGCATTATGTATTTTCTGTGGCTTACCATTCTGAAGTCACCTTTTGACTTGCTTCCAGTGTGAATATTTTCAGTTTCAGTTCTAAAAACAAACCAAATATATAGGGAGTGAAGTCTATGAAAAGTCAATGAAAAGTCACTAGAAGCAATTATATAACCAGCAACTACTTTAAATGTTTCATTCAATTTTTATATTACACCTCTACCTCGATAGAACGCGACTTGATATAACACAAATTCAGATATAACACAGTAAATCAGCGGGGAGTCCCAGGCCCTTTAAAGCACCCACCCGAGCCACCCTGCTTTACTGCGTTATATCTGAATTCGTGTGGAGCCCCAGGCCTTTTAAATGCCCGCCCAAACCGTGCTGCCAGAGCTCTGACAGTAATTTAAAGGGACCGGGCCTCCACGCAGTGGCTGGAGCACCAGGCCCTTTAAATCCCTGCCGGGGCTCTGGCAGCCAGGCTCAGACAGTGATTTAAAGGGCCAGAGGCTCCAGCCGCTGTGGGGAGCCCTGGGCCCTTTAAATCCCCACCTGAGCCCCACTGCCGGACCTCCGACAGTGATTTAAAGGGCCCAGGGCTCCCCACAGCGGCTAGAGTACCGGGCCCTTTAAATCACTGCCGGGAGAGCCTGTCCAGTCTGGCACACCATACCAGCTCTTGCCATTACGTCGTACCAGACCAAACCCAATATAACATGGTCTCACTTATAAGGAGGTGAGATTTCTTGGCTCCCAAGGACTGTGTTATATCGGGGTAGAGGTGTACTTGTGACTTTCAAAATATATATCATAGCTTGGGGTTTAACTCTTAGGTCCGATTTTGATTTAAACTTACAGGTTTTCTTCAAAAAGTGAAAGCTTGAAAACCAGTTTTTGAGCAAAACCTTACTTTTTTAAAATAAAAATATTAAGGAAAACACAAATTTGTGCTTTTACTAAAATTGTTCATGGGAACAAAAAAACATTTACCAACCAGCTCTACAGTCGAAGGCCAGAAGGAACTGTTATAGATCATTTAGTTGGTCCTCCTGCATATCATAATATAATGGTGGGCATTCACCTTTGGAGTGACCCTGGTGGCCTGGTGCAGAATCACGGTTACATCTGTGCCTCAGTTTCTCTTAGTCAGCTTTTAATAAGTTCAATAAAGCTTGTATATAGGGAACATTGTCCTCAGAGGTCTAATTTATTTAATCAGCTACAAAACAAGGATTCTCTACTGCTTAGCACAGTAGCTCTCAACCTTTCCAGACTACTGGATCCCTTTAAGAAGTCTGATTTGTCTTGCATACCCCCAATTTTCACCTAACTTAAAAACTACTTGCTTACAAAATCAGATATAAAAATACAAAAGTGTCATAGCACACTATTACTGAAAAATTGCTTACCTTCTCATTTTACCATATAATTATAAAATAAGTCAATTGGAATATAAATATTGTACTTACATTTCAGTGTATAGTATATTGAACAGTATAAAAAAGTCATAGTCTGAATGAAATTTTAGTTTGTAATGCCTTTGCTTGTGCTTTTTATGTAGCATGTTGTAAAAGTAGGCAAATATCTAGATGAGCTGATGTACCCCCTGGAAGACCTCTATGCATCCTTAGGGGTACATGTACCCCTGGTTGAGAACCACTGGTTTAGAGCTCTGCAGTCTCTTCCCTGCTGACTCACGGTAACTCTCAGGCAAGCCCTGCCTAGAGACCTTTATAGTCTCTCTCCTCTGGAGACTCCTCTGTAGTTTCTTTGTGTTTTGGAGTTGTTTCTCTGTCCAGGAGCTTTTGCTCTCCAGGGAGACATCACTGGGAGTAGCTTCCTAGCCAGCTCCTCTGAGGAGCTATCTTCCTAGCAGCTTCCTCTCTGTGTTCTGGGCTCCAACCTGAGCCTTCATAAACTTTTGTAAAGCCCAGACATTCCTTAATTTGTGGCTTCAACTGCAGACCACTCTCCCATCGATCCTGTACAGCATGGATCAAGAAGAGTAGGGGGAGCTGACAGGAGATGCACGTAGTGTGCACCCCACGGTAAGCAGATCTACGTCAATTTGAGTTACGCTATTCACATAACTCAAATTGCATAGCTTAGATCAAAGTTCCCCTGTAGAGTAGACAAGGCCTTAGACTCTGCAGGGAGCACCCTAGCAGAGCTGCTTCTCATATAACCCTGGGTTGGGTTCTGGAGAAAAGGGAAAGTCTCAGTCCCCCACCACACTCCCTTAAGGGTTGTCACCCAGATGCAGGTGGAAGCCTGAAGATTGCTTGCTTGGGATCAGGAAACAGGCATCTCTCCCACCCTGACAGACAGGGAATGGGCCAGAGGTCTGGAGCGCCAGCTGCTAGGGTGCCCAGCCTTCTGAGCACTTTATCACAAGTTCTCTGCCATTATGCTGTCTCCCAAATGTTAAGAGATGATGCTAGGTCTGTGATGGGATGGACTAAGCCCAAAGGCCCCCCGCTGGAGGCCTCAGGATCCTCCTACACCCATCCCACACCCTTCCACACCCATCCCAGAAAAGGAGTGGAGAGGTCCTCCAAGGAGGCTAGAGTGGCTGCAGGGGAAGCAGTCAATCAGAGAGGCTACAGGGAGGAGCCAATGAGGGTCCAGCAGGTTCATGTGAAAGGAGCTGCAAGGCCGGAGTGAGTTCAGTCTGCTTGTAGGGAACCTGGGAGGAAAAGCTGCTCTTGACTCGCTGCAGGAACTGAAAGGGCAGGATAAATCAGTCTGCTAGAAGGGACTAGGGGAGCAAGAGGTTCTCCTGCTGGCTGCAAAGCTAAGACAGATAGTTGCTGACAGGGATTGAGGAAGTGAGGGAATAGCTTCTGCCTGGCTACCAAGAAACAATTAAGATGGGCTGTGCACAAGTGACCCACAGAAAAGCAGTTAGTTAAAGAGACATGGCACATGGCTGCTACTTAAGAGTCCTTGGAAGGACAATCTCCATAAATAATATTGCAGTGCATCAACAGCCCATTTCACTGCCAGGGCTTTCTTCTCAATGACTAGTATGGCACCTCCCATGGGAAAAAAAACTTTTTATTGAGAAAGAAGATGGGATGTTCTCTTCCTCCAAATTCTTGAGATAACACTGCTCCAAGGGCAATGTTGGATCTGCTGGTTTGTACAATAAATATCTTTGTGAAGTCTGGGTGGAACAGCACCAGTTCCTGGCTCAACTGGTCTTTCGGTGTTCTGAATGACTCGTTGCAGTTTTTTATCCAATGGATTTTTGGGTTGTAGAATCCTTTAAAGGGGCACCAATGGTAGTGAAGCTTGGGATGAATCACCCATAGTACCCCACTAATCCCAAGAAATGGCAAACTTGTTGTTTGATGAAGGGGACAGGGCAATCCACTAGAGCTTGGACTTTGTCCACTAGGGGTGGTAACTGTCCCCCTCTCATAGTACACTTTAGGTAGATGACTTCCTGGGTGGCCAGGCAGCACTTGGTTGGGCTGGCCATCAACCCTGTCTCTGTAGAAGCCTGTGGGATTGCAGTAATGTGCCTTATATGGCCAGCCCACCCATCATAATATATGACGATATCATCAATGTAGACAGTTGTGTATGACCCATATGGCCCCAACACTCTGTTAATCAACTGCTAACAGTTGGTAGAAGCTCCCTGGGGCCCAAAGGACATGATTTTCAGACTACTATAACCTGAATAGAGTGGAGAAGACAGTCTTCTGTTTAGACTTGGGCATCAATGAGGTCCCTTTGTTGAGAGTGGCCACCCCTAGTCTTTCTAGTATTTCATTGGCCTTGTAATGCACTACATTTCAAAACTGCATTCACCTTGTGAAAACTGATGCAGAACCAGCTTGATCCATCCTGTTTGGACATGAGCACAATTGGGCTTCTCCACGTGATGTGCAACTCTTCCACCTCCCCTACATCTAACATGGTCTACAGCTTCTGGTTCACTGTCTCCCACGTCTTATTTAGAAGAGGCTGCAGGCCCTTGCACACTTCCATCTGGGTCCAGTGTCAATATGCTGGAACACCACATGTATTTGCACAGGCATTGCCAAGAATACCCCTGGGAATGAAGCAACCAGATGATAAATTTTCTGATCTCGCTCAGGCCACAGATGTTTCCCTACCAGTGTAAGGTTATGATCTTGCAACACAGAAGTCTGAGGGCTGACTTTGGGGTTGGGGGGGCGGGATAGCGGAGTGATGAGGAGACCCTCCAGGCCATTCCACGCCTTCAATAAGTGGATGCGATATACCTTGGTCTGTGTCAGGATTGGGATGTGGGCTGTGTGACCTAGTGGTCAAAGAGGAGTCAAGCCAAGTCTGATACCAGGCGGTCAGAAGGCAAACTGAGAGTTGAGTGTTGGAAGGCAGGCAGGGTCAGGTTACCAGGAGACCAGAAGCAGGAGACAACCACGAGAGCACAGTCAGGCCACCAGAAAGTCAAGCCAGGGGAGCAGGAACAGAGCCTCAAGACACACAGTCCAGAGCAAGGTGGATCCCAGTTGCATGGACAAATTCCTGTTCCTGTGCTAGGTTTATATAGAAGCTGTGGACCAATCACGATTGCCCCAGCCTTCTGTCAATCAGGTTCCAAGACTGGAGTCCTCTCTGGGGTCAATTTCTGCCCTAGCAGCTGTTAGTGGGTGGCAGGTTGGAGCTTATCAGCTCTTATAAGACCTGCGGTCCTGGGTTCGAGACCTATAGTCCCTAATATTCTGATTCTACTTCACAGGTTGCCAGATTTCATAATCATACTCCCCAAAATGTCTCAATACCTCAGAATGACACTGTCATCAAGCCAATAGCTTGGATTCCAGCATTGGCAGCAGAAACAATGATCAGTCTCCTCACTGGAACTCATGTCAATGGGCCTCCTTACAATAAGCCTGTTCATGGTTGTGCAGGTTTTTCCCTTGAAAATCTCCCCAGGATCTTCAACTTCTTTCTGAGCTGGATAATGCATCACACCATGCTAGTTGCCCTTGAATCCTGTTCTTCTCTCATCTCAGGAGAAAGTCCAGAATTTGTAGGTTCAAGTAACACAACAGAGCTCTGTCAATAGGCAACAGTCCAGTATAGTTTCTTCACAAAGGATATGATCATACTCAAAGCCTCTCACTTCCCAGGGGTTCAGAACTGTGTCAGACCATCTCAACAGGACATTCAGCAAAGATCATGAATGGTTCCTCAGAACGTACATAGTAAGGTGCATTTTTCAGACCCAGGGAATGGAAGAAATAGACCTCTTAGACTCATAGACTTTAAGGTCAGAAAGGACCATTATGATCATCTGGTCTGACCTCCTGCACAATGCAGGCCACAGAATCTCACCCACCCACCTGTAACAAACTCCTAACCTAGGTCTGAGTTATTGAAGCCCTCAGATTGTGGTTTGAAGACCTCAAGCTGCAGAGAATCCTCCAGCAAGTGACCCATGCTGCAGAGGAAGGCGAAAAAGCTCCAGGGTCTCTGCCAATCTGCCCTGGAGGAAAATTCCTTCTCGACTCCAAATATGGTGATCAGTTAAACCCTGAGCATGTGGGCAACACTC
>NC_133770.1:129911393-129930642 GCF_003597395.2 Chelonoidis abingdonii
ACCTCCTTATCTTTGCTGGAAATACCTCGCCTGATGCATCCTAAAACCGCATTAGCTTTTTTAACGGCCATATCATATTGGCAGCTCATAGTCATCCTCGTGGCTACATGACAAAAGGAAGCATGTTCCAAAGCAGATCACAGCCCAAGATGCATATCAGACACCTTTCTACTGTACTGGAAGAGCAAACTTCTATATGCTTTGCCTACCATTCCTCCGGTTTGAAGAGTTTCATGCAAACTCAGACAGCTTCACATCATGCTAATTATGATAACACCAGCCTGGCCTCATCAGTGTTGGCTCTTGGACCTTTTAAATCTTTTCATTTGGGATCCCATATTTCTGCTTCAGGTTTCAAACATAGCATCACAGACCTATGACCAGATGACACAGCCTGACCCTCATCCTCCATCTGTTATGGATGCTCAGTGGCTATCTTCTTAGGAAATGGAGTGTTCCCTAATGGTTCAAAGCATTCTTTTAAACAGCAGAAAGCCATCCACCAGATATATTTACTTTAATGAAATGGACAAGATTATTCTATATGGTTCTAAAAGAAAAGTACACCTTCACAGATTTCCATACACTTTATTCTGGATTACCTCTTCTTCTTTGCTTTTGACTTGTCATATCAAGTGTGTCAGCGGTTCTTGTTGTTAATCTCTAAGCATTTTTGACAAGTGCACCTTGCAAGCCGACACCTACTGTCAGGGTTCCCTCCCCATTCTGAACTCTGGGGTACAGTTGCGGGAACCTGCGTGAAAGACCCCTGAAGCTTATTTGTACCAGTTCAGGTTCAAATTTCCCCAAGGCATAAATCCTTTCCTTGTCCTTGGATGGTATTGCTGCCACCACCAAGTGATTTTTGATAAAAATCCAGGAAACAGTGCCGTTTGGAGTCCCCGTTTCCCCAGAATATTCCCCCAAGTCCATTCACCCCCTTTCCTAGGGAGGCTTGAGAATAATATATTAACCAATTGGTTACAACTTGGGCACAGACCAACCCCCTGGGTGTTTAGGGCACTGAAAATCAATCAGATTCTTAAAAGAAGAATTTTATTAAAAAAAAAAAAGAATCACACCTATAAAATCAGGATGGAAGGTAATTTTACAGGGTAAATCAAAAGATTTAAAACACAGAGGATTCCCTTCTGACTTTGCTTTCCAGTTACAAAATAGGAATGAAATTATCTCTTAACACAGAGAAAATTCACAGGCTAAAACAAAAGATAATCTAACACATTTCTTGCCTTTACTTATAATTTCTGTTACTTTAGCTGTATATCAGGTATCTTTTCAGAAGATGGTTTACCGGCTTGGTCTCTCTCTCTCTCTCTCTGCAGAGAGGGAACAAACAAAGAGAGCACAGACAAAACCTCTCACCGCCAACCCCACCCAGATTTGAAAGTATCTTATTTCCTTATTGGTCATTTTGGTCAGGTGCCAACCAGATAATTTGAGCTTCTTAACCCTTTACAAGTAAAGTGATTCTGTACCTCTAGCCAGGAAGTATTTTATGTTACTGCATACATAAAGGTTGTTACCCTTCCCTTTATATTTATGACATCTACATTCTTCATGTTCTCCTTCAGTGTCTCAAACCACCTTTTTCTAGGTCTTCCTCATGGTCTTTGTCCCGTGACTATTTTATTCTCTGGCCAATGTATTCCACATCTTGTCATCTTACATGATCCAGTCATCTCAGTAGATACTCCCTCAGCTTTTCCCAGAAGAGGGCTAACTCACATCATGGCTCATACAATTTCATTGCATAGCCTATCAGCTCTTGTCTTACCCAGGTCTACCTGAGCATTCTCATTTTAGAAGTATGAAGTAATTCTTCTTTCTTCCTCATTGGCCAGCATTCTGACCCACACATCATGGCTCACTTAATTATGGTCTTAAACACTTTGCTCTTCATTTTCTTTGAAATTTTCTTACCGTAGAAAATTCCTGTCAACCTCCTCCATTTATCCAAGCACTCTTCCTGCAGCTTCTAACATCCACATCATGGCTCGATATTGAACTGAGATATTTAAATTGTTGCACAGATGTTAACTCTACGTGATCTAGTTTTACTGGCTTCTTGTTATTTCTCTCATTGAAGTATCACGTGTTGTGTCTCTTGTTGGCTGATTAGTAAACCATTTTTTCTAATGCAGCCCTCCATAGTTCTAGGTCATTTTCCAGTTTGTATTTATCTTCAAGGCACACCTGTAGGGCTCTGCTCATTTGCATTCCTTTTTAAGTGATTGACTGTTTGAACTATAGGGGCCATGCCCCAAACTGAAGGATCACATAGGTAGGAAGTATCCCAGGGAAGTTGCTGATGTGGGTCCTGGAAAACCAGCAATGGCAGCTCTAGAACATCAGCATCAGTGGCAGGCAGATCATCAACAGCAGCAGCAACAGTAGCTGATTAAAGAAATAGTGTTGCAGCAGCAGAAGCGAGAGTAGCAGCTCATCTAGCAGGTGACAATGCTCCTACAACCACCCATAGCAGCAAGTCTCATCACGTTAGGGGGAGGTTCCATCCCAAAGCCATCCATCCTGGTGAAGCTAAGAAAGGGCCCACCGATGACCCTCATCACATTCAAGAGGGTCAGCATGGAAGTTCAATGGCTCATGGAAAGCTGGGCCCTACTGGCTCCCTAATTGATAGGTCTGGCTCAGCTCATGTATCAAGACCTTGATAGGGTGGCCAGCCAGGACTACATCCAAGTCAAGTCAGCCATCCTAGATGCCTAGAACATCTCTCCTGAAACCTACCAGCAGTGGTTCTGCCATAAGAAATTCTCGCTTGGGACTTGGCCCTGGGCTGTCACCTAGAGTCTGAAAGAACACTGCTTGTGGTGGCTCCAGCCAGAGGGCTACACAGGTGTTCAGGTGCCAGAGAAGGTCATAATGGGAGCCGTTCATGCAGATCCTCCCCATGGGTGGGTGGGGGGCATAAATGAGTGGTGAGGTACCATCCCAAAACTCTTGCAGAGGCTGTTGCCCTGATGGAGAGCTATCTGATGTCCTGAAGCAAAAATAGCAAAGGCTGGTCCAGTGTATCCCTGGGGCCCATGCACTACCAATCCCTGAATCCAACTGGAGGGATCCTGGGGAACTGGGACATCAAAACCCAGTACGGGGAGTACATTCACATTGAGAGTGGTCCAGAAGCCCACCCTCAGCCTGGTAAGGAGAGTGGGGCAATCTTATCCCCTCAGGAGAATTAATGAAGGGGAGGGATAGGTCAGCGGTTTGAGCATTGGCCTGCTAAACCCAGGGTTGTGAGCTCAATCGTTCATGCAGATCCTCCCCATGGGTGGGTGGGGGGCATAAATGAGTGGTGAGGTACCATCCCTTCTACTGGCAGGTACCGTCCTGCTAGTGGAGGCAGGGGGCTGGACTCAATGTAGGTCCCTTCCAGTTCTAGGAGATAGGATATCTCCATTATTTTATTTTAACTACATGGGCTTGCTTCAGCTGTGGGCAACAAGGCCATTTCCAGCAGGACTACCAGTTCATGGATTGTAATTACAGGCAAGCATAGATGGCAGACAGCCAGGCTCAGAAGAGAGGCCCAGGAAAAATGTTCATCCCCATACAAGTGGATGGAGTAACTGTACAAAGTCTGATAGACTCTGACTGAAACCAGACTCTGATCAGGGAACAACTGGTGAGGTGGGCACGGAAAGCACAGAGGTACAATATACCTCCATTGTATCCACACAGATCTATGACCCTACTTAACGAGAGGGGTGAGGCTGATTGTGCAAAACCACACCAAGATGGTGCAGGCCAAAGATTTGGCCTATCCAGTCATCCTGGAAAGACACTGGAGGTTGTTCAGAGACAGGGTGGCATATCCTTAATGGAAGCAAAGGCCTAAAGACCCTGGAAGGCAGGAGATAACCACAGTGGCTAGGAAAGGACAGTGCATGAGCGCAGGATGAAGTCATGGGTGAAGGACCCTCCTTACAAATGAATGACCACACAACAGGGCCTAATCAGAACAGTAAGGGTCTGACTCCATCCCAAACTGGGGACCAGGTTTATGAACAGCTCATCTGTGCAGACAACACAATACTAGATCCTCAGCTATTGAAACAGTGGTCCCGTTTTGAGCTGGTTGAGAAAAGGGCATATCAGGTCATAAGGGATTCCAAGATGGAGGAAGACAGAATGCTGCTGCTAAGAACCAAGAAAGTTCTAAAAGCCACTGTTCCAGCTGGCCCAGATAATACCATATGGGGGGCAGCTGGGGAGAGAAATGACACTTGACAGAATGGCTATGCAGTTCTACTGGCTGGCATCCATTCAGAGGTGTGAGACTTTTGTGTGTTATACCTGAGTGCCAATGGACAGGGCTATGATATAATTCAAGGACTAAGATTATACATGATAAGAGAAATGTGGGACCAGAAATAAACTAACCAAAAATGGTGTATGGGAAATTAGGCTCAACTGATAGGCAAAATAATCAGAGGCTGAGCTATTCTGCCCATCACTCATAAGAATGGCCATACTGGGTGAGATGAATGGTCCGTCCTGTCTTCCAACAGTGGCCACTGCTTCAGAGAGAATGAACAGAACAGGCAATTATCAAGTCATCCATCTCCTCTCATCAACTCACAGCTTCTGACAGGCAGCGGCTAGGGACACCCAGAGCATGGGGTTGAATCGCTGACCATCTTGGCTAATAGCCATCGATGGACCTATCCTCCATCAACTTATCTAATTCCTTTGACCTTCACAACATCCCCGGCAACAAGTTTGATTGTGCATTGTGTAAAGAATTTGTTTGTTTTAAACCTGCCACCGTCCATTAATTTCCTTGGGTGACCCTTGGTTCTTGTGTTATGTGAAGGAGTAAACAACACTTCCTTCACACCATTCATGATTTTACAGACCTCTATCATATCCCCCCTTAATCATCTTTTTTCCAAATTGAAAATTCCCAGTCTTTTTAACCTCTCCTCACTTGGAAGCTATTCCATACCTCTAATCATTTTTGTTGCCCTTCTTTGTACCTTTTCCAATTTTAATATATCTTTTTTCAGATGAAGTGACCAGCACTGCACACAGTATTCAAGGTGTGGGCATACTATGGATTTGTATAGTGGCATTGTGATACTTTCTGTCCTATTATCCTATCCCTATCCTAATGGTTCCTAACATTGTTTGCTTTTTTGACAGCTGCTGCACATTGAGGCCCCCATAAACAATTGTGGGAGGCAAAGCTGGTGTGACAGGGTCAGGCCAGATGGCTAGAAGAAAGTGGTGAAGTCTCAAAAAATTTGGTAGAAACTCATAAATGTTCCTCTCTACCGAAACCTTTAGTAAAAGGTGAAAGATTTATGAGAGCTGTAGTGGAAGGCAGATATATTAGCCCCAGGATAAGCAAGTCCCTTTTCCCTTGGCAACTGATCCGAGGTTACTCTAGATTAATTAGTTTTCCAGGTCTCAAAGTGGCTAATAAAACCATGTGCCATGCCTGTATTTCTCCAGCAGTGAGGTTGCAAGTGAAAGTCAACACCAGATACAGAGGCTGCTTTTGTCTCCACTGTTCTTTTCTCCCTCCTCTTTGGTGTGTTTGTGTTCTAGGAAACGGAATCAGACTTTAACAATAGCAGCAGCAACAGCAGCTCCTGCCCATGTCAACTCACTTTTTCCCCAAAAGAAAATTAATTACCATCTAAGTGATTGTCAAACAAGTGGGGAGAGTTCCTTCTAAAGACTGTCTGCAGCAGGGGTAGGCAAACTATGGCACGGGTGCCAAAGGCGGCACGAGAGCTGATTTTCAGTGGCACTGGCCACTGGTTCGGGGGGGCTCTGCATTTTATTTAATTTTAAATGAAGCTTCTTAGACATTTTAAAAACCTTATTTACTTTACATACAACAATAGTTAAGTTATATATTATAGACGTATAGAAAGAGACCTTCTAAAAAACGTTAAAATGTATTACTGGCACGCGAAACCTTAGATTAGAGTGAACTCAACACAGCACTTCTGAAAGGTTGCTGACCCCTGCTCTACAGCTAAAGGAAAAGGGAACAAGTGATGTAGTTAAAATAAAAATCTTATTTAATGCTTTACATTTCAAATGCTTTAACTGTTTTTCTTTCTTTTCTGTGACTTTAATAAAAGGTTAAAAAGTTTTTAATAGTGTTTGCCACAATACTAAGCAGACTGAGGTCTCTGTATACTAAAATTTGAACCTTGTTTAAAGCTGTTAATGTTGGACGGTTTCGGGTTCATATTAATACCTTTGACTCTTCGAGCCCACATATTCCATCTAAATTAATATGACAGGGTCTGATCTGATACCTTCCTTCCTGTTCAAGTATAATATAGCAGCAGTCCCATCAATAAGTACCTGCATGGCACATCCTTTGATGTGCAAAAGGAATACTCGGCATGGTAGATGGATTGCTCAAAGCCTCAAACACTGCTGACTACAGCCTCTGAATCTGAGTCCTGGGACAGCACATGAGGCACAAGGGGGAGCGTGATTGGTGGACGCAGCGCCACTCTCAGAAGGTAAGGTTACCAGCTTTGTCGAGACTATGCAGGGGCTATTAGGATTACTGTGGCTCTGTCCTGCTTGATTTTGTGGATTACTTGGGTCAGAAGGGGGATGGGAGGGAAGGCATATAGGAGGGGAGAGTTCCACTCAATGAGAAAGGCATCACCTAAGGAACGTATGCCAAGACCTGCCCTGGAGCAAAAATGTGGACATTTGATATTTTGTGTGGTTGCAAAGAGGACTATTGCTGGGAACCCCCACTGTTGAAATATGTGTTGGAGTACGTGGTTGTCAAGCTCCCACTCATGGTCCTGAAAAAAGTGCCTGCTTAGGGTATCCAGTGTGGTGTTCTGGCATCCGGGTAGGTATGAAGCAGAGATGTGGATATTGTGTCTGATGCACCATTACCAGACTCTCATGACCTCCATGCATAGGAAGTGTGATCATGCTCCCCCCTTGTCTGTTTATGTAAAACATACAAGCTACATTATCCGTAAGGATCTGAATGGCCTTGCCTTTGATGATTGGCAGGAAGTGGGAGCAGGCATTGTGGATGGCTCGTAGTTCTAACAGATTTATATGGAGAAGGGTTTCTGCAGGGGACCAGTGGCCCTGGACAGAATGTGGATGCAGGTGTGCCCCCCACCCCAAGAGAGAAGCATCTATGGTGATGGCTAGCGTTGGCGTCTTCTGAAGGAATGGCACCCCTGTGCAGACTGTGTCTGGTTCTGTCCATCAGAGTAGAGCGTCTTTTATTTTGTTAGGCATTGTGAGGCATTTGTTTATGCTGTGTTTGTGTTGGATGTAATTTATATGGAGCCACCCTGGCAGGCAACGCATATGTAATCTTCCATGTCTGATGACGAAAGTTTTCTCAGCCATGCGTGTAAGAAATTGTAGGCAAGTCCTAGCAGATATCTATGGACTGCTTCATGTCATGGATATGAGGTTGGTTAGAGTAAGAAAGCGTTGTCTTGGTAGAGAGGCGATGGTCTCAGGAGAACTGAGATGGGCCCCAATGAATTGCAACTCTTGCACTCGCGTTAGAGTAGACTTTTCTGCATTTATTTGGAGACCTAATCTCATGAAGAGGGTCACCATCTGTTCAGTGGCTTGTAAAGCTGCTTGCCGTATTGATGCTTTCAGCAGGCAGTCATCTAAGTATAGGAATATCATGGTTCCGTTTCTGCAGAGGTAGGCCACAACCACTGCTAGTACCTTAGAAAAAACCCAAGGGGCACTGAATAAACCAAAAGGAAGAACCTTGTATTGGAAATGTTCCTGTCCAATAGTAAATCAGAGAAACCTCCGATGGTAAGGAAAGATCATTATATGAAAATACACATCCTGGAGATCGAGGACCAAGAACCAATCCCCTCTTTCTAGTGCTGGGATTATGGTGCCTAGTGTGACCATCTTGAATCGTTGTGTCCTGACGAACTTGAGTCACCATAGGTCGAGTACTGGTCTCCACCCACCCAACTTTTTCTTCATGAGAACATAGTGTGAATAAAAGCCCCCCTCTCTGTGTTTTGTTGGAACCGGTTGTACTGCTCCTAGCTGTATGAGGTGGATTACCTCCTGATGCACTAGATGCTCGTGAGAGGAGTCCCTGAGAGAGGGATGGGGAGGGAAGGTGGATAGGGGGGTTGAAAAAGAAAGGGGATGAAGTAATCAGTTTGTATGATTTCTAGCACCCATTTGTCGAATGCGATAGTTTTCCAGTTTAGATAAAATGGAACTAGGCGATCTCCGAATGGTCAGAGAGAGTAGATGACTCCAGCACAGACAGACATGGGGTTCTCAGGCCCTCGACCAAGACTTCAAATGTGTTGCCTGGATGTTGATGGCTGAGACGCAGCTACAGGAGGAGTAAGCTGTCGTCTCTTCGATAGCCTCTCTTTGCGACCCTGTGACTCACACTGCCATTGTTGTGAATACAGAGCGTGGCGATACCTTTGACGGACATAACCCCTCTGTCTTTTCTTGGGTCTAGGCGTATAAATCTCCAGAGATCGGAGTGTTGCCCGTGAATCTTTGAACATGTGAAGAGACTCATCGGTCTTTTCAGCAAAGAGTTTGGGCCCCTGGAACGGTAAGTCTTTAACTGTGGCTGACCGGAGATGGAGCCATGAAGTCCTCCGCATCACTACTGCGGTCACCAATGATCTTCCAGCTGTGTCTGTAGAGTCCAGTGCAGCTTGGAGAGCTATTCTGGAGATGAGTTGTCCCTCTGATACAAGCACTGTAAATTGTTCTTTCTTGTCTTCAGGAATGAAGTCAATACATTCAGAAAATTTTGTGTAGTTATTGCAATCAGGCCTCATAATTGGCCAAAAAGGTCAAACCTTTTCCAGTCCTTACCATGAGGTGTGTTCTTGGGCTGCTGTTGTCTGCCATGTTCATGGACTGAGTCGAGCACCAGTGAATTGGGTGCCAGATGGGAGAAGACTCTGTGTCCTTCGCTGGCACGCAGTATTTTTTGTCAGACCACTTGCAGGTTGGAGGAGCAGTTGCAGGGATCTGCCAAATGGTTTTGACAGGTTACATTATTGCATTGTTCACAGGCAAAGCAATTTTGGACGAAGAGCTGGTATTCAAGATGTCCACTAGTTTATGCTGTGTTACCTGGAGCTCTTCCAGAAAGATGCCCAGAGAGCTAGCCACCCTTCTGAATAGGTCCTTGAATTGTTTGAAATCATCCCCTATATTAGGGGGAGGAGGCATGCCCGTGTCATCTGGGGAGATGATGACAGGTGGGTAGGTGGTGCCCCTTCCTGGTCTGGGAGTTCTTCCTCCTCTTCCTCTCCTTCACCTGCCGGTTCCAAAGGTCCAGGTACCAACGGTGCAGGCAACTGCTGTGTGCTGAGTCTAGATGTGGTGGGCAGTCCCTGTTGTGTGGGGTAAGTTCTCCATGGGTTCCAGTATGCCCATTGGGGTAGGAGAGGCATAGGTGGACCCCAGGGTTGGCCGTACCATTGTAGATGTCTAGGATCAGTGTAATATGCCCCTGAGGGAGGTCCTGATTTTGGTGACACATGGTGGGCAGGAGACTGTGGAGAACAATCTATTTGTCCTTCCTCACTGTCTTCATCACTGCTCAAAAAGGGTGGAGCAGTGGAGTTGCAAGAAAACTCAGTGCCAAACATGCCAGGACCACATCAGTGCTCAGGATCGGAGAGTCAGGCGTAGATATGACTAAGAGATCTTTGTACCATAAGAACGGCTGTGGTGCCTGCATGATATGCACCGGGGCATGTGATCGTCAGTGCCGGGAGCCATGGCTGCACCATAGGCTGTGCCAGTGTGTGCACTGAGCGTGCATTGGGGATCGAGGAGTGACCCACAGCCTGCACCAGTGCCACGCTACTGTGTGTTGATCGTGGTTTTGGCTGAGTCAGTACAGAGGCATGGAGTTTCAATTTCCTCTTAGTGCCTGTGTCCGAGCTGGCTCTTTTAGAATCCTTAGCTCTTACGGTACCAGCGATGCTGGATGGTCCCGCTATCTTGGTTACAGGCACTGATGATGTGGTCGATGCCAGTGCTGTTTGCCCATTCATTGAACGCCATTACTTGGCCAATTCCTGCATTGGGGATGTAGTTACCCACTTTTTAAATACTTTTTTAGCAGGTTGATCAGAAGTCTGGGTGGAGGAGGGACCCTTGACAGAACCCATGGTTGGCGAGGCTTGTCTAGGCAGTGTCTGGGCTTCTGGTTAAGACACATGTCTGAGAGACTTCTCCATGAAAAGGAGTTTGAATTGCAAGCCTTTCTTGTTTGGGCAGTTAACTTGAGGCAATGAGGATACTTCTGTGTTATGTGTGTTTTGCCTAGGCAGTGAACACACTGAGCATACCCATCCAAAATGGGTATCAAAAGCTTGCAGGTGAGGCAACATTTAAAGCCCAGGGAACTGGGAATTCCTGTCAGGGGAGGCTTTTGCCCTTAGAGAGGCTGACTATCCTAAAGAGTCAACTGAAACATAAATTTAAACAATAATAAAAAAAATTTAAAAAATTGAGAAAAGGTAACAGGAACAAAGAAAAAAACAAATCAACTGACTATCTAAACTAATAACAGTTAAAAGATCTAAGTAGCAAGGTGCTGCTAAGTGCACTGACTCGTAGCCAAGGGCAGTAGGGAAGGAACTGAGAGGGGGTTAGTCACACAGCACTAGTTAACTGCCTGAAGCGGCATGAGACAGGGACCGCACATGTGCAACCCAACTGGGCATTACTACTAAAAATCTCCAATTATGAGCACAGGGGCACACAAACACCTAAGTGGAGCACCCACAGAGACAGCACTTGAAGAAGAACTGCAAGGTCTGAAGCAGGCACCACTTCCTCATTCCCACCAGGAGCCCATGTGAGGTCACCATAAAGAAGTACTCAGAGGCTACACCCTGCAGGAAGTCCCACCCTAAGTGGCATGAGTGACAGTCCTCCATGATTCCCTGACACTCTCCATATAAACCAGGAAGCCATTTCTGAGAGTTGTCTGTGGCAGGAGGTCTAACTCATTGATCACAATTGTCCCCCTTCTGACCCTGAAGTCTATGAGTCAATGCAGACTTCTGGTGTGCGTCTGCCTCAGACACCACTCGCCACTCAGTGCTGCAACTCGCCTAGATCCCAGACTCTTAGTTCTGGAACACGGCCCAGCTTCCAATCCTGACCTTGTTTTACTATTTTTGGCTTAGAACCACTGCTGACCCCTGTGCAAGAACTAGAACCTGGCTGACCCTGATTCTTGACTCAGACTCTCAATCTGCTAATGGACTCTGACTCTGTGGTTTTGGCCTGGTCTGGCCCCAGACTGATCTTCTGTTCTTGAAATGGTGGGTAGCTGATAAGCAGTAGGCGGTGCCCACAGGTCACCCATGACACAGCCCTAACATGCTGCCTCATGAAATTATAATAAAAAAATTAATTCGGATTGGGTTGGATAGGAAGTTGGCTAAAGACGTTTTCAGAAGGGCAATATGTAGGGCGCAGTTATTTTTAGGGACATTCTTATTTAAAATATGTATCAATTGTGGAAGAAGGAGTAAAGAGAAAGATAATGAAATTAGCAAATGATACTAAATTAGGAGGAATTGCAAACATCAGTGAAGACAGAAAAATAATATAAAGACACTTAAGAATATTAGAAGCATGGGAAAAAAGTAAGAGTCACTTTGGGAAAATGTCTAGGAAAAAGGAATGTCTAGGGAAGGAGAAATCTGGGAAGCAGGATGATTGTGGATAGCAAAACAAATACGCATTAGTTATTAGTAACTGATGAAACTCAAATGGTTCAGATGCTATTCTAAATGATACCAAAAATTCATGAATATGCAAGGCCAGGATACCTGGGCCCCAGTTCAGCAAAGTGATTCAGTATGTACTTAAGTTCCATTCAAGTAAATGGGACTTACACTGAACAGGGAAGGATTTAAGCAAGCTTAAAGTTATGCACATACTTAAGTGCTTTGTTGAATTAAGGCTCTCATGGAAACAGGCTTTCAAAAGAACTGTAATTCTTTTAGCATCCAACTGGACCAAATATATACTACAAGAAAGAACTACAAGTTCTTGCTATTTTGGCACTTCTGATTCAAGATTCAGCTAAAACCAGAAAGTGTACAGGTCACGGCAAAAAAAAAGATTCGGTTTGAATGTTCTATGACTGTGGTTCTTAGAGATACATTGCACATATCCTTTCCACTTCAGTGCACTGAAGCTGGAGCTTTTCCCCATTGCAGTATCTGTTGCAGCAACACATGCACCCTCCACATACTCATGCTGCTAGCCTATGGTATAAAGAGATGGCGTTGCCCAACCCTCCCACTCAGTTCCTTCTCATCAGAATCCAGTAAGTTACATTCCAATGTAAAAGAGATGTAGGGTGGGTCATGGAATAGACATGTGCAAAACATCTCAAAGAACAACAGTTACAGAACAGGTACGTTTTTTCTTCCTTGCATAATTTACATATCCATTCACTTCAGATGACTTACAGTTTGACATGGTATAAGGTTTTAGCATCTGCCTGAACAAGGATTGCAACACAGTTCTCCCATCTAGCATCATCTCCTGAGGCTTGGGAGACAGCAAGTGCCCAGTGAAAATGTGTACTGATGACCAGATTGCAGCTCTACAGATGTCACTGGATGGGTGTCTGAACCAAGAACGAAGCTGATGCTGCTTTTGCTCTTGTACAATGTTGACACTCTCTCAAGTGGAGAAACCTTAGCGATGCATGCCATTATATACACAGAATACAAGATGAAATCCAGGGAAATATTCTTTGTGAAGAGCCTGGATGACCCTTCATTTTATCAATGAAGAAAATGAACAGCTAAGGAGACCATTTGTTTAGTCCCGTATGTGTAAAAAGCAAGTGAGCTGCCAACATCCAAAATACGTAGCCTCACTTCATCATCCTTATGACAGTGAAGCTCAGAAGAAAGGTTGGCAAGTAGATAGCCTGATTAAGATGCAAGTGTGACACTACTTCAGTCAGAAATGTAGGATAAGGATGCAAACAAAAGAATATACAAAATCATATTAATAGATTCTAAGGCCAGAAAGGACTACTGTGATCATCTAGTTTGATCTCTGTGATAGACCCAAGCCAGCTGAGTACAGCAGAATAGCAGAAGGCAGATATACTGGCCACTGGATTAACAGTTTTCTGTTCCCTGACTGACCAGAGCAGGGGCTGCTCCAGGCTAATGAGAACACCTGACTCTAATTAACCTGCAAAGAGTCAGGTGAGGCCATTCAGTTAATGTGACCATCTGACTCTAATTAAGGCCACGCTGATACTATAAAAAGGGCTCACTCCAATCAGACAGGGAGAAGCCAGGGAGCCAGAGGAGCGGAAGTGCGGCTGAACGGCTGATTACTGAAGACACCCTCAAACCATCGTTAAAGGAGCCCTAACGTAAGGGTGAAGAAGGGAGATGTGGCGAGCTGTGGGGAAGTGGCCCAGGGAAATGTAGCAACTCTGACAGTGAAAGGTTGGCTGCCAACAACTGCTACCATTAGGGTCTCTGGGCTGGAACCCGGAGTAGAGGGCGGGCCCGGGTTCCCCCCAAGCCACCACTACAGGAACATCTCCTGGGAGGGGAGGTCAGGCCCCTGTCAGGACGGGAGGCTGAACAGAGACTGTGGGAGTTCTCTCACCAACCTCCTTCCAGGCCTATGATGAAAGGGCTCAGTAGACTGTAATCCTGGCCCTAGAGAGAGAAGGGCTACGTGGAGGGTCACAGTGAGCCATTGAGGCTAGCATAAACCGCCTAGAAGCGCAGGACCCACGGAAGCAAGGTCAGAGCTTTGCCACAACTGGTGTCAGAAGTGGGATAGTGATTATTCACAGCATGGCAGAACAATGAGATGTTTACAAAAAAACAAAAAACAAGAAAACAAAAAAAAGTGCACAGAGGTTTTTGGTTGTGAAATTTTGTTGTTGTTGTTTGTACCACCATGGAGGAGGTGGTGAGAGCACTGGTGCAAGCCACAGCAGCCCAGCCGGAAGCAACCCGGGCTCAGGCGATGGCACAACAGGAGTCCATGAGGTTACAGCAGGAAACCAACCAATTATTAATGAGCCAGGTGACCCAAGATTGAGCCCTCCTGCGCGAGGTTGTGGACCAGTTGAAGACCCTCACCACCCAGGCCCGGGGGTCCAATGAGACACGAACCCTGAGGCCCACCGGTTGTCTGCCAAAGACAACGGCAGACGATGACATAGAGGCATATCTCCTCTCATTTGAAAGGACTGCACAGCATGAGGCGTGGCCCCTGGAGCAGTGGGCCAGCATTCTCGCCCCTTTCTTGTGCGGAGAGGTCCAGAAGGCCTACTTTGATCTACCCACTCAGGAGGCCGCTGACTATTCCCGGCTGAGAGCAGAGATCCTAGCACGATCCGGGGTGACAGCAGCGGTACGGGCCCAGAGGTTCCAGGAGTGGAAATACAGGGAGAACAAACCTCCAAGGTCCCAACTATTCGACCTCATACACCTCAATCGGAAGTGGTTATAGCCTGAGGCATGCAGCCCGGAGGAGATTTTAGAGACTTATTGATGGACCATTACATGTGAGGACTGCCACCAGATCTCCGCAAATGGGTCTGCCAGAACGATCCGTCCACCTATGATGAAATGATCACATTGGTGGAAAGATGGATAACAGCCAGGGAATTAACCCAACTATCCAAGGAAGGCCCCTCACGAAACAAACACTTGACCCCAATCATGGAGGATCGGGCGGCCAAACCCCCAGGAAGTCCTAGGTGGAAGAAGAGGGAGGTCGAAAACCAGTCGGGAACCCAGAAGGAAGGGAAGGCCTAAGTGGGGGGAACTCTGGGACTAAATCCCCTAATGCACATGACAGGGGAATGACTAGAAGCAATTATAGGTGTTACGAGTGTGGGGATTTGGGGCACATAGCTGCCCAGTGCCCCAATGTCATAGAGCCAAGGCAGTGTAACCTGGGGAACGGGGCAGACCCATGCAGCCTACTCAATATTGTAGGGGTCGCAGTCACCCCACATAAATATACAAGGCAGGTAAAGTTGAATGGGGTAGAAACCATGGCACTCGTAGACTCGGGGAGTGCTATCACCCTGATTTTGGGTAAATTAGTGAAGCGCAGCCAGTTTATGCAGGCCAAGCATACAGGGGTAACCTGTGTCCATGGGACTGTTAGCTATTACTCCATCATACCAGTAAAAACTGAAATTCAGGGAAATGTCACCGGTGTCAAAGCAGGGGTAGTTCCAAACCTCCCATACCCCGTGCTCACAGGTAGAGATTTCCCCGGATTTGGAAACTTGCTCCCACTGGAGGAATTAGAGGGAGAGGAGCTCCCCGAACTTCAAGGGGTTTCCGCAGCAGAATGTCACCTCCCATTTTTTGCGGAAATGTCCCAGGAGCTATTCCCTGTCCCGGGGAAAGGCAGGAAGACCAAAAGAGAAAAAAGGGCGGCCAAGGACTTGGGTACCCGAATCCTGATACATGGACAGAGGGTCGCCTGTGTAGGTAGACGTACATGGGCAACTGAAGGAGAGGGCCCTGAGACAGAGGAGGGGTCAGAGACCACTTCCAACCCCAACCTCACGGAGCCAGCCGAGAGGGCAGAGACAGATCCCTCAGAGTTCAGGCTGTTAAGCCCAGAGAGAGAGACTTTTGGACGGGACCAGGTGGAAGACCCAAAGTACGAGAACATCAGGAAGGAGGTGGCTGAGATAGATGGGGTACCCATAGAGGGAAAAGCCCGGGGGCCAGGACCTTATTTTGTGATCAAGAGGAATCTCCTATACCGGGTCATGCAAATGCAGGAGCAAGAGGTACACCAGCTCCTAGTCCCCCGGAAACACCAAAACACAATATTAAGCCTTGCTCACAGTCACCTTTTTGGAGGACACTTGGGAGTGGAGAAAACCCAGGCGCAAATCTTACGCAGGTTCTTCTGGCCAGGGGTACATGAAAACGTCTGGAGGTACTGTGCCTCTTGCCCCGAATGTCAACTGCACAGCCCTCGTCCACATCTAAGAGTTCCTCTGGTACCCCTGCCAATCATGGAAGTCCCATTCGAGTGGATCGCCATGGATCTTGTGGGGCCGCTAGAGAAAACGACCTGAGGCCACCAGTATGTGCTTGTCATCCTAGACTATGCAACCAGTACCCAGAAGCTGTCCCCTTACGAAATACAGCTTCCAAGAGCATTGCCAAAGAATTAGTGGCAATCTTTGCCTGGATAGGGCTACCAAAAGAAATCCTCACAGACCAGGGAACACCATTCATGTTCAAGTTGATGAAGGATTTGTGTTCCCTGCTCCATGTCCAGATGCTGCGGACCTCGGTTTACCATCCACAAACCGATGGTCTGGTGGAAAGATTTAACCAAACCCTCAAGGCCATGATAAGAAAGGTGGTAAGCAAGGATGGGAAAGATTGGGACAACCTACTACCGTACCTCATGTTCGCCATCTGTGAGGTCCCCCAAGCTTCCACCGGATTCTCCCCCTTTGAGCTGTGTATGGACGCAAACCCTGAGGCATCCTGGACATAGGCAAGGAAATTCGGGAGGAGGAACCCAGTGAGGGGAAGAATGTAATAGAACATGTACTACAGATGAGGGATCGGATAGCCTGGGTCATTCCCATAGTGAGGGAACACCTAGAGAAGGCCCAAGAGGCCCAGAGAACCTACTACGACCGCCAAGCCAAGCTTCGTCAGTTTCAAACTGGTGACCGAGTAATGGTATTGGTACCCACGGCCGAAAGTAAGCTGTTGGCCCACTGGCAAGGGCCCTATGAAATAGTTGAACCCGTAGGAAAAGTAAATTACAACGTGCGACAACCAGGACATTGAAAAGTAGAGCAGATATATCATGTCAACCTTCTGAAACCATGGCATGCATGAGAGGCATGCACAGTGATTCGAGAAGAGCTGCACCCAGGAAACAAAAATCCTGAACAGGTGAGGGTGTCTCCTGATCTAACAACAGCCCAGAAGAAAGAGGAAACTGACATGATTGCCCAATATCAAGATGTATTCTTGACAAAGCCGGGTCGCACAACCGGGACATATCACCACATCATCACAAACCCTGGGGCCAGAGTAACTATGAGGCCCTACCGGGTCCCAGCAGCCAAAAGGGAGGAAATAAAAGTGGAAGTCAGGAAAATGCTGGAGATGGGGGTCATCGAAGAATCCCACAGTCAGTGGTCCAGCCCAATAGTGTTGGTGCCCAAACCTGATTGCACCACAAGGTTCTGCAACAACTTCTGTCGACTAAATGAGATATCCCAGTTTGATGCCTACCCTATACCCCATATAGATGAACTAGTGGACCGTCTGGGGAATGCCCGGTACTTGACAACCTTAGACTTGACAAAGGGGCACTGGCAGATTCCCCTAGCTGAAGATGCACAGGAAAAGACGGCATTTTCTACATCAGAGGGTCTCTTCCAATATACAGTCCTTCCTTTTGGACTACATGGGGCTCCAGCTACCTTTCAGCGCCTCATGGACAAGTTATTATGCCCCCATACCAGTTACGCTGCGGCCTACTTGGATGACATAGTGATTCATACCCCAGACTGGGAGACCCACTTGGAAAAAGTGGAGGCGGTCCTTGAAACGTTCCGGGGAGCTGGCCTTATGGCGAACCCTGTCAAGTGCGCTGTAGGGTTCACGGAGGCCAAATATCTTGGCTATGTGGTAGGAAAAGGTCTGGTAAAACCCTAACTGAATAAGTTAGAGGCCATCCAAAATTGGCCTCGGCTGAGTCGAAAGAAGCAGGTCCGAGCATTTCTAGGGGTGGTGGGATATTACCAGCGTTTCATCCCCCATTTTGCTACAAGGGCAAGTCCCCTAACGGACTTAGTGAAGGCCCATGGTCCTGATCCAGTCAGATGGTCCGATGCAGCAGAGAGGGCATTCACGAACTTACGGACTGCCCTCTGCAGTAACCCCGTATTGATAGCCCCAGATTTCAACAAGGACTTTATTCTACAGACAGATGCATCCGAAGTAGGGTTAGGGGCCGTCCTGTCACAGATGGTTGGAGAGGAGGAACACCCAGTTCTCTACCTCAGTAGGAAACTCCTTCCGAGGGAACAAAAATATGCAGTAGTAGAGAGAGAGTGCCTTGCTGTAATATGGGCCATGGAAACGTTGCGTTACTACCTGCTGGGGTGCAGATTTATCCTTGTGACTGACCATGCCCCTCTTCAGTTGATGCGACGGAACAAGGAAAAGAACACAAGAGTAACCAGGTGGTTCTTATCCCTCCAACCTTTCCAGTTCCTCACAGAGCACAGAGCAGAGCGTTGCCATGGCAATGCCGATGGCTTATCACGCATACACTTTCTGGCATCCCAAGCTGCCCAACCCCTTAGTGTTGAGCAGTGGGGAGGGATATGTGATAGACCCAGGCCATTTATAAATATGTTGAACAGTATTGATCCTATTACACACCCCTGGAGGACACCACTATTTACTTCTCTCCATTCTGAAAACTGACCATTTATTTCTACCCTTTGTTTCCCATATTTTAACTAGTTACTGATCCATGAGAGGATCTTCTCTGTTCTCCCATGACAGCTTACTTTGCTTAAGAGCCTTTAAGAGGGACCTTGTCAAAGGCTTTCTGAAAATCTAAGTACACTATATCCACTGGATCACCCTTTCCTCATGCTTGTTAACCCCCTCAAAGAATTCTAGTAGATTGGCGAGGCATGATTTCCCTTTACAAAAACCATGTTTACTCTTCCCCAAGAAATTATGTTCATCTGTGTGTCTGACAATTTTCTTCTTTACTGTAGTTTCAGCCGCTTTGCCTAATATTGGCTGACTGGCCTGTAATTGCTGGGATCATTGCTGGAGCCTTTTTAAAAAATTGACATCACGTTAGTTATCCTCCAGTCATCTGATATAGAAGCTGATTGAAATGTTAAGTTACACACCAGGTTAGTAGTTCTGCAATTTAACATTTGAGTTCCTTCAGAACTCTTGGGTGAATATCATCTGGTCCTGGTGACACGTTACTATTTAATTTATCAATTTGTTCCAAAACCTCCTCCTTTGACATCTGAATCTGGGATAGTTCCTCAGATTTATCACCTAGAAGTAATAGCCCAGGTTTGGGAATCTCCCTCACCACCTCAGCCATGAAGTCTGATGCAAAGAATTAATTTAGTTTATCCACAATAGCCCATAGACCCAGGCCAGTT
>NC_133770.1:129933534-129935397 GCF_003597395.2 Chelonoidis abingdonii
CTGTCAGGACAGGAGGCTGAACAGAGACTGTGGGAGTTCTCTCACCAACCTCCTTGCAGGTCTATGATGAAAAGGGCTCAGTAGACTGTAACCCTGGCCCTAGAGAGAGAAGGATTATGTGGAGGGTCACAGTGAGCCACTGAGGCTAGCATAAACTGCCTAGAAGCACAGGATCCACGGGAGCAAGGTCAGAGCTCTGCCACACCCCCTATATATCACAGGCCATGAAACTTCCCAAAAATAATATCTGAAGTGTAGTTTTACGAAAAACATCTTATTTTGATTTAAAAAATGTCAGTATGAAGAGTCAGCAATTAATGCAAGTAGTTCTGCTACTCTCCTGGTCAAAGTAATAGCCCCCAGAAATGCCATTTTCATGCAGAGACGTAAAAAGGAACACAAAGCCATAGGCTCAATAAATGGACCCATTAGAGCCAACAAAACTAGATTTAAATCCCATGGAGACATAGGCTCCTTAGCAGGTGGAAAAATTCTGTCCAAACCTTCAAAAATCACACAGTCGAGGGATAAGAAAAACAGACTTCCCCTCTATAGGGGATGGAAAGCAGAAATAGCAACCAAGTGAATTCTGAGTCAACTGGTAGAGACCTCTTTCTTTTAGATAGAGTAAATAACAGAAAATAAGGTGAAGTGAAAACTGTGAGGAAGGAATGCCTCTCTTCTGACACCACACAGAGAAACTCCTCCCTTCCAGCAGGTAAGTGTATCTAGTGGATGGATTTCTCCTGTTTAACACAACATTCTGAAGTGGATTTTTTACCCATGAAAGCTTATGCCCAAATAAATCTGTTAGTCTTTAAGGTGCCACCAGACTCCTTGTTGTTTTTTTGTGAACCTCTAAGGTATCCTAGAATTTTAATCACTGAGCATTCAATGCTTTCAGGTGCAGGCTGGATGGTTTGGGATGTGACCACTGATTCTCTGGACCACTGACTGTGGTTTTGTGAAACTATATTTGAGGTCTGAGGTTGAGTTATGGGATCCCAGACAGAGAGACTCATGAGATCTAAGACCCAATGCTGATGAGACCAGGTTGATGCTATCGGGATTATAATGTCATGATTGTACCTTAATTTGCATACTACTCAGAGGAATGGGAGGAAAAAACTATATAGTAGTTTGTCTTTCCATGACAGCAATAAATTGTCTGATATAAATTCATAGATTCCAAGGCCACAAGGGACCATTGTGATCATCTAGTCTGACCTCCTGTATATGACGGGCCACAGAACTTCCTCAAAATAATTCTTAGAGCATTTCTTTTACAAAAGCATCCAAAGCTAATACTTTACACACCTGTAACCCAATATAATAAAAATTTGGATACAACGCGGTAAAGCAGCGGTCCAGTGAGGCGGGGCTGCATGCTCCGGCAGATCAAAGCAAGTTCAATATAATGCTCTTTCAGCTATAACATGGTAAAATTTTTTGGCTTCCAAGGACAGCATTATATCGGGGTAGAGGTGTATATTGTAATCAATTCACTCTTTTTCCTTTTCTTTTTTAAGTAAAATAGATTCAGAGAGCACAATCTATTACTATAAAGGCATGTTTTCTAATCCTTCAGTCATTCTTGTGGCTTTTCTCTGGACCGCTTCCTATTAACAACCTTCTTGAACTGTGGGCACCAGAACTGGACACACTACTCCAGCAATAGTTGTACCAGTGCCAAATACAGAGGGAAAAATAACCTTTCTGCTTCTACTTGAGATTCCCCAGTTTATGCATCCAGAGATTGCTTTAGCCCTTTTGGCTAGAGCGTTGCATGGGGAACTCATGCCAAATTTAGGCTGCTAGGGAAGAGACTGAAATCCAGGACCTCTATGGTGGCATTCTCAGAAA
>NC_133770.1:129935497-129949427 GCF_003597395.2 Chelonoidis abingdonii
GCTCTTAGGTGCGGGGTCCGATTCCCTGGCAGCAGGGGTCGTTGGAACAGGAAGCGGAATGACCTGCACCCTTCCGTCCCCTTCCCACAGTGCCAAAATGGGACGAGGTGCTCTGTGGGATAGCTGCCCACAATGCACCACTCACAACAGCGCTGCAACTGGTGCAAGTGTGGACACACTGCAGCGCTGGCCGTACACAGCTGTAACTACCAGCGCTGCAAAACTGCCAGTGTAGCCACAGCCTCAGTGCTGTAAGCAGAGTCACAGCTCTGAATTACAGCAGTCAATGGGGCCTGTCTTTTGTCACAAATCAGGGAAATGAGAGCCACGCACATGTACACAAGGACTTTCAAGACTGAGATTGTGTTGGGTTAGAGAGCACTGGTTTGCCTCTATGGTGAAAAGTACTTAGGGAGTTATATGCTCAGACCCGAATTCAGGATTAAGATTACAAGATGACAGGAGCAAGACAAGTAAACATATAGAGGAATCTGTTCTGCTCCCTATTTCTTTGATGTAGGCAAGCGCAACACGTTCCGAACTGTCCTGAACTAACTGAGTGCCAGCATTCATGGTCATAAGACAGACAACAGAACCACCCCAAAATTCCAAACTCCTGATTCAGTATTTGATACTAAATCCTAACTAACTTGGAGCCCAGAATGCATGAGCCATGCACCTTGCCATCCAAGAGAAGGAAAGCAGGAGACAAAATGTGCTCTTACTTGGGCCAAATGCAGCTGGATTCCAAGGCAAAGAACCAAACCCTGTCAGAAAGGAACAGAATAGTGAAAAGACCAGCTGGCGGAAACTGACAGTGGAAAAAAGACTGGCAAGTGCTTTACCTTATTTCCAAGGTTTATACAGCAGCCGTGTCTGGCTTCTCATCTTGATTGCTTTCAAAATCATGCATGTAAGAGAGACAGTGTAACTTTATCTCTTCTTTTCTGCAGGAACGGTGGGGAATATACTAACAGGCTGTTTTGTCCCTCTCTCTCCCATACCCTAAAGCTAATTCAGATCTCATTTCTGACTGACCTCTAAGACAGCAGCACTGGCTCTGTACTGCACCATTAGTTAGAAAAAAAGCAGCCAGTGGAGTATCTCAACCAAAAGGGATGCATAAACAATGTCTAGACAAAACCTAGAGGAAACAGTCATGGTGATCTCCTCTGTTAGCTGCCTACTCTTCCTACCCAAGGTCATTGAACAATGGAATATAGGAAACACAGTTAGAATGGCGAGGTATCACAGGCACCTTTAAGGGGAGATTGGCCCAGACACACCTGTGCTATAATTAATTAGTTGCTTCCTACTGTGAAAGTAGAATGAATTATATTGTAAAAATAAGAATGAATTAAAGAAATGTTGTATGTACCTTTAAGCAAAAATAAGAAATGTTGAAATACAGGTGCCAGGAAAAGAAACATTAGGCATAAACAATGGTGCTAATGGCAAAACATAAACAGAAGATCGGTAATAGTTAGTAAGGAGATAAGATATGCATGTCTATCCTAGATAAACTTATCAGATTCTGCTTCCTTTGTTAGCTTGTTAAGTTCTTGCCCTTTTATCTGTATAAATAAGATAGTTTGTGTCTTGCATGGTGCTCACATTATCTGGGTGTTATTAGCAGAGCGCTGTGCTAATAAAATAGAGTGGTCTGGCAAACTGTGAGTCCTGAGAGTAACTTTGACATCCCCAAGGGTCAGTCCTAGGACCAATCCTATTCAATTTATTCATAAATGATCTGGAGAAAGGGGTAAACAGTGAGGAGGCAAAGTTTGCAGATAATACTAAACTGCTCAAGATAGTTAAGAACAAAGCAGACTGTGAAAAACTTCAAAAAGATCTCACAAAACTAAGCGATTGGGCAACAAAATGGCAAATGAAATTTAATGTGGATAAATATAAAGTAATGCACATTGGAAAAAATAACCCCAACTCTACATACAATATGATGGGGGCTAATTTAGCTACAACTAATCAGGAAAAAGATTTTGGAGTCATTGTGGACAGTTCTCGGAAGATGTCCATGCAGTGTGCAGAGGCAGTCAAAAAAGCAAACAAGATGTTAGGAATCTTTAAAAAGGGGATAGAGAATAAGACTGAGAATATATTATTGCCCTTATGTAAATCTATGGTAAGCCCACATCTCGAATACTGTGTACAGATGTGGTCTCCTCACCTGGATGGTAAGAATGGTGTCCCTAGCCTCTGTTTGTCAGAGGATGGAGATGGATGGCAGGAGAGAGATCACTTGATCATCTGCTGTTAGGTTCGCTCCCTCTGGGGCACCTAGTATTGGTCACTATGGGTAGAGAGATACTGGGCTAGGTGGACCTTTGGTCTGACCCGGTACGGCCGTTCTTATGTTCTGCTGATTATACATGACCCTCAAATGTTTTTCAGAGTCTCTGCTTCCCAGGATACAGTCCCCATCCTGTAAGTATGGCCAATGCTCTTAGTTCCAAGATATATACATTTATATTTAGCCATATATTGTTTGCTTGCACACTAAGGAATCCAGATCATTCTGAATCAATGACCCCTCTTATTTGTTTACCATTCTCCCAATTTTTGGGTAATCTGTAAATTGTATTAATTATGGTCTTATGTTTTCTGCCAGGTCATCGATAAAAATGCTGAACAGCATAAGGCCAAACCCAATCCCTGTGGGAACCCACTGGAAACACACTTGATGATTCTCTGTTTATTTACATTTTGAGAGCGATCAGTCAGTCATCTCTTAATCCATTTAATGTGTGCCATGTTAATTTTATATCTTTCTAGTTTTTTAATCAAAATTTCATGTGGTACCAGGTCAAATGTCATCTAAATAGATTATATCAACACTATTACCTTTATCAACCACACTTGTAATCTCATCAATAAAAGATATCAAGTAAGTTTGACAGGATCTATTTTCCATAAGCCCACATTGACTCTTTATTAATCGAGTCTCATATCAGACATTCCATTATCTTGGTCAGGGTCAATGTCAGATTGACAGGCCTATAATTATCCAGGTCATCCTGTTTATCATTTTTAAATATTAACATAACAAGAGCTTTCTTCCAGCCTTCTGGAACTTCCTCAGTGTTCCAAGACTTATTGAAAATCATCATAAAGGGTCCAGCAAGCTGGTCAGCCAGCTCTTTTAAAACTCTTGTACGCAATTTATGTAGACCTGTGATTTTAAAAATGTCTAACTTCAGTAGGTGGTGTTTAACATCCTTCAAGGATATTAGGGGAATGGAAAATCTGTTATCATATGATCTGACTATATCATCTGTTTTTTCCCCCAAAACCCAGAACGAAAATATTTATTTAACACTTCTGCCTTTTCTGCATTATTATCAATAATTTTACCATTTCCATCTAGTAATGGACCAATACCATTTTCAGGATTCTTTTTGTTCCTAATGTACTTTAAAACTCCATCTAATTGTCCTTAACGCAACTACCATAGATTTCTCCTTGTGGGACTTCACTTCCATTATCAATTTTTTACAATTCTTAACTTCAGATTTATATTTATGACTATCAACTTCCCCTTTCATCGATTTGTAATATTTTATTTGTATAGCTGTTTTTACTTCCCCTCTAAATCAGACATTTTTTAATCAATATTGCCTTCTTGCTCAATTGTGGCCTTTTGGGAATCTACTAAAGTATTTTTAAACAATTCACAATTATCATTCACATTCTTCTAATTCTTCTTCCCAGCTCATTTGGTTCATAATTGTCTTCAGCTTTGTGAAATTGGCCCTTTTAAAGCACCACATATATATCACTGCTCTGGATTTTATACTGTTTGCACAATCTCTAATAATTGGGTTTTTTAATTAATTGGTAGAGCTACTCTTCAAGCTCCTGAGGTATGCACGATATCCAACAATTTATGTGGCTTCTCCTGCACCATCTTATATACCAAAGAAACTAGCCAATCTTTCAAATAATTCTTGGTATATTATCATCCTGAGTCAGGCACAATGATTTTGAGACTATTGTCTCATCAAGAGAGGATGAAGATGTATCCAGGGTGGCTGCATAGGAAGATTCTGAACTGGTAGGCTGGGTCTAGATTCAGCTTTGAAACCAATACCAGGATTGACATTGCCTTGGAGGTGATTTAGCTGGGCAAGGTACCAGAGAAGCACAGGAAGCTAGTGCCATGCCCTATGGGTTCCAAAAATATCCCATGGCTCTTTGTTCCTAAAACTACTCCAGTAATCATCAGTGCTGAGAGCTAGATCTCTGTGGAGAGGACGGTGAATTTTGTGACCTCATATAGTAGGACTAGGATATATAAGATCCTACCTCCAACTCCAAAGAAGAACAGAAATAGTCAGAGAACCATGAAGGTATGGTAACAAAGAGTGCAGGAGAGACCAGCAATCAAGCTCTACTATGAGATGTAGTAGGTACTGATGAAGCATCTGAGGTTTCCCAGTGACAGTACTGAACATACAGGTCATAGCTGCATGGAGCCTCCTTCATCATAGGTACTAACATTTGCTGCATCAAAACCTGTATTGAGTGCCAAGGCTGTACACAGTACCAGAACTTGTGAAGTAGATGGGTACTGGCTACCTCGTGTATAAAAAATGGTTACTTACTTTTGTGTGACTTGTTCTTCAAATTGTATTGCACACGTCCATTCCACTACAGGTGTGTGAGTGCCCCATGCACAGTTCTTGGAGAACTTTTTCCCTTAAGCAATAATCACAGGAGCAACATGAGTGCCCTCTGCCATCACATGCCACTGCAGGTATAAAAGGTTGGGGCCACTCCTGAAACCTCAGTTCCTTTCTACCAGCTAGACTCCAACAGAGAGGGGACAAAGGGCAGGTTGTGGAATGGATATGTACAACACATCTAGAAGAAGAGGAGGTTACTCACCTTGTGCAGTAACTGACGTTCTTCGAGATGAGTGTCCCTGTGGGTGCTCCACTCTAGGTGTCGGTGCGCCCCTGCGCCTTTGATCGGAGATTTTTTACAGCAGTACTCCTACCAGCCACGCATGCTTAGAACCTGTCACTCACGTCTGAGTTATTACTAGAGAGCCAGATGCGGCGGCGGTACCCTCAGTTCCTTCTGCTCAACGGAGGTACGCCCAATTCCGAAGTAGAGGGGAGGAGTGTGGTAGTGGAGCACCACAGGACAGTCATCTCGAAGAACGTCAGTTACTGCACAAGGTGGTAACCTCTCTTCGAGAGAGAGATGTCCTTTGTGGGTGTCTCCACTCTAGGTGACTTCAAAAGCAGTGCATCTCACGTGAGTAGGGACTTCGGATCGGCAGGAGATGCCGTAGACAATACGTGTTTCTCCTAACCGAGTGTCAGAGGGGGCCTTCAGTAAGGCTAGTGGAGTAACAAATGTATGGTGAACCAGGTGGCGCCCTACAATGTCAGACAAGGTTACTTTGCGGAGGAAGGCTACAGATGTAGATACAGACTATGGAATGTGTCCTGATTAATCCGGAGGTGTAACGTTCTTCATCTGATAAACAGAGACGTATGCAATCAGAGATCCCTTCGAAAGCCTCTGAGTAGAGATACCACGCCTTGGAACGGTCTGCGATAGAGACAAGAGTCTGGAAGAGTTCCGGACAGGGTCTTGTTCTGTCCAGGATAAAAGATAAGGCCCTACGCACACAAGTGTGTGCATCTAGGCCTCGAAGGAGTTTGCATTGGTTTCAGGAAGAAAGTTGTAAAATGTATTGGTTCTTTGAGGTGAAACAGAAGCATGAACTTTTGGAAGGAATTTGGGTGTAACGTAGAGTAACTTTGTCCTTGAAGAAGAGGTATATGGTGGATTGCAAAGAGCTCTATTTCGCCTGCCGTCTTGCGGAGGTCATGCCTATCAAAAAGGCTTGTCTTCATCGAGAGGTTGCAAAAGGAGCAGGTTGGCTAAGGGCTCAAAGGGTTGGTGATGTAAACAGGACAATACTAGGCGAAATCCATGGAGTGGGTAGGTGGCTTAATTTCTGATATAGGTTGGAGTCCCTTCAGGAAACAGTTTGGTTTATGGGTGACAAAACCGAGGTATTGTCAACTGTACGATAAGGTTGTGATGGCAGCTAAGTGGTTCAATGGAGCTGAATGACAGCCAGATTGCTTAATGTCCAATAGATCCATCGAGTATGCAGGGAAGAGGTGCAGAGGTAGGAGACAGTTGTTTGGGTTGCGCACCATTTTGTGAATCTTTCCCACTTTTGGACGTAGGTGGTATGGGTGGATTGCGTTCTGCTGTGTAGTAAGTCCCTCTGGACTTTGGTCGGAACAGTCTAGTTCTCGTTGGGCAGAACCATGCAGGTACCAAGCTTTGAGGGTGAAGCATGGAGAGTTGGGGTGAAGAACCGCTCGTGCTGCTGTGATAGGAGGTTGGGGATGAGAGGCAGGGAGATCGTGTTGAATTGACATTTGGTGAGTGAATGAACCATGGTTGGTTCTCGCCTTTCCCTTCTCAGCCATGAAGGTGCGTCAAATTATCCTGGCACGATCCGTTCGTCTCTTCGTGGGACCCTGTTGAGCATGTAGTGTGAAAAGCATAAACGAAGGGCCGGTTGCCAGGGATCATGAATTGCATCCCCTAGGAGTGGTTTGCCCAAGTCCTGCCCTGGAGCGAAACTTGAGGCATTTTGTGTTCTTTGGAATTGCGAAGAGATCATGGTTGGTGACCCAAGTGCGAAATATGTGAGGGAATGATTCTGTCGTCATTCTCCATTCGTGCTCTGAAGGAAAACGTCTGCTTAGCTCGTCGGCAGTGGTGTTCAGCAGCGCTGGGATGTACGCAGCTGAATATCTGGATTGATTCGCAAGCACCAATTCCAGAGTTTCATGGCTCTAAACAAAGAGAGTGGAACTAGCCCCTCTGTCTTGTTTGTGTAGAACATGCAGGCAATGTTGTCTGTCATTATGCGTTACATATGTGATGTCTTGTTTAGTGGCGGAAGAGCAACGGCAGCATTCCAGATCGCGGTTGAAGTTTACAATGTTATATTGCTCGAGGAGTCTCAGAGTGAAGACACATAGCGCGCTCGTCCGGTGGTGAGAGTATGGCCCCCAGCCAAGTGTAGGGATTGCGTCACATTGTTCATCATCACAGTTGGTGGAGTCTGGAGGAAGGGACTCCAGAAACAGAGGTTGGAGACTGTTCACCATATGAAAGAGTCCTTCACCTTGGTAAGTGATGTCAGTGGTGTTGTTTGTGATTGAGTGCACATTTGGATTGGTAAACCCGTGGCCAGCCTCAAGCTTGAAGCAACCTTCATGATAAGGTGGATGTTTGCGTTCGGACCCTGAAAGTGCACGAGGCCACGTGCCCAGTAGTTGGAGGCGAGTCGTGCGGCGGCGACCCAAGGGCTTGCTGTGAAGCCTTGTAGCCAGCCAGTTTTATAGTATTGAAGATGGTCAGGTGGAAGGGTATGCCTGCGGTTCTGGAGTCGAGGCTGCTCCTATAAAGTCCAGGCGTTGAGGTTAGGATTAATGGAGATATGTTACTCGTTTGATGTGCAGCCGCAGGAATGGAAGGCACTCGATGGTGATTTTTGGAAGCGGAGAGGCCTCAGCGTGTGTGGAGGCCTTTGTGAGAAGGCATCGTCCAGGAAGAGAATATTATTAATCCCTTGTTCCTGAGGAGGCGTGACGCACTTGCTAGAAGTTTTGGAGGAAAACTCGGGGGGCAGGGAAAGGCCAAATGGTAGAACTCTGTATTGGTATGCCATCGAGGCAAGCGGTAAAACGGAGAAAACGTCTGTGGGCTGGGTGGATAGGACGTGAAAATATGGCATCTTGACGTCGAAGCTGAAAACCATCTCCCCTGCTCAGGCTGGAATTATGGTGGTGGATACCATCTTGAACTTTTGTTTCTTGACGAAGTTGTTGAGTCTCCTGAGGTCGAGGGATCGGTCGCCATCCTCAGTTTTCTCTGTGTAGGGAAATAGGGGAGGGAATCGTCCCCTTGTGGCCTCGGGCACGAGTCGATCGCACCCCGGTGAGAAGATGTTGTCTTCTTGCTGGAGGTGTGGCTCGTGAGAGGTGTCCCTGACGAGGACGGGAGGAAAGCGAGAGGAAGGAATGGAATACTCCGTGTGATGACCTCTAAACCGCACTTGTCGTGGTATATTTCCACCATTGGTGTAAAATGCTGTAGACGGTGTCCAAGCTAGTTGGGGCAGTACCTGCGCTGGAGTAGGCCGATGTTTACGAGACCCTCGACAAAGGTTAAATTTGCTGTATTATTTTGAGAAGTTTTGGGCATCCCCAGAAGCATTGGGCGACGGTCACTGGTATCTACGTTGCTTGTGTTGCTGGCTGTTGATCCTGATGCTCTCGGGATAATGCGTATAGGGGTGGGCACGGGACGGTGGAAGTTATTATCTGTATTCGCCTGTCTGTTTGATAGGGTCTGGATACCAAGGATCGCGGTTGCCTTGGAGTCTTTCATTGAGTGCAGCCCTCATTCAGTGGTGGAGCAAGAGTTATCCCATTCAAAAGGGAGATCCTCTATGGTGCTCTGAAACCTCGCGAGGAAAGAGAGAAGAGGATAGCCGGCCGTCGGCGATGCTACTGCTGTTAGCGGTGGGTCTGCTGCTATTGGCTGAATCCAGAGCTGCTGAAGAGCCGTTGTGGATATGATTTGGCCCTCCGGAAACTAAAGTTGTAAATGTTGTTTCCTGTTGTCTGGATGTGTTCAATAAAGTCCATGAACTTATTATAGTTTCTATGGTCGTACTTTGCCAGAATTGCGGTATAATTGGCAATTCGAAATTGCAACGTTGAAGAGGCCAGAGGCATATACTTTACGACCCAGCAGGTCTAGACATTTGCCCTCTTTGTTGGTTGGGGTATGGCGGAAATACTGTTGTTTTCTCTGATTGGCTGCGTCCACTACCAAAGAGTTTGGCGCAGGATGTAGAAAAAGGAATTCAGACCCCTTGGAGGGAATGAAGTATTTCCGGTCTGCCTGTTTGCAGGTAGGCTGGCTTGTGGCTGGAGTCTGCCAGATGGATTTAGCAGGTTCCAGAAGGGCTGAGTTAATTGGTAATGCCAGTCTGGATGACGAAGATGGTTGCAGGATGTCTGTTAGCTCATGTTGTTGGTCAGGTACTTCTTCCAAATTGATTCTGAGCTCATTGGCAACCCTTCTGAAGAGATCTTGGAATTTTGAAAAATCATCTGATGGCAGGGGAGGGGAAGGAAGTAACGCCTCCTCAGGTATTGGATCAGTTGGTACGTCAGGATCAGGAGCTGGAGTTAATTGATCCTGAGGATGGGAGGTGTGCCGCCAAGTGCGTCATAGGATTTAGACGTTCGCGCGTCTAGTGTGAGTAGAGTAGCGGACGTGCTGCCGAGGGAAAGATGGCCATGGAGCCAATACTGCCATGGTGATGGAAAAGGCATAGGAGGTGCCATCCAGGGGTTAACACCACCAGGAGGTGGGGTCTTGAGGTTGGTGTGGGACAATTCCTGTGTCCGCGGGGACAGGACTCTGAGGGTAGAATTCAGATTGCACTGGCACATAGCATCAGCCTGTAGTTCAGACTCCTCCTCACTGGAGGAAGGCTGTTCGGACCCTGAGTCATTTGTCATAGAGAAGCCATCCCCAAGAAGGGCGATTGCAGTGTAGGTGACACTAGGAGGTCACTTGAATGGGTAAATTGCAACGGTGGGGCAGTAATAAGCGAAGGCACATAGAGATCCTGTGAGGAAACCTGGGCTGGCACCGGAGTTTTTTTGTCTTGGCTCCGTGCCACCCGTAGCGGGAGTAATGCCAAGTGCCGCAGGCGGTGCCGTGCTATTAATAGCAGGCTGTCTCGGTGCTTCCGCGGCCCTTCATGGTCGCCGCATTCATATCGGTGCCGATAAGGTGCACAATCGAGGCAGGCAACTGAAAGCCTGTTCGCCTCAGCACCAGAGCCTCGCGCTGCCGCCAAAAGCACAGGAGGGTTTAGCGCGGTACCGGAGGAGCCGGCTCGTCAAAAGTACTCAGGCGGGGAAACGCTGGTAAGGAAACTGACGAGCTGACAGGAGAAGGTTTGTCAGTGAAGCTTTGTTTCGATTGTGAAGTGCTCTCTTTTAGCTGTCTTCTTCAGTTTTTTTGAAGGGTTAGAGCTGTGTCTGAGAGAGCAGAGTCCGCGCGCCAGGGTCTGAGGCAGACTGTGCAGGATTTTGTGAGTAAAAGGAGTTTTAGCTTTAACTGCCCTGTCCTTCCTAGCTCTAGAGCTTAACTTGGGTGCAGTGAGAGCATTTTTGGGGAATATGAGTCTCCCCCAAGCATTTTATACACTTGGAGTGTCCATCAGAAAGAGGGATAGCGTCCTTACAAGAGGAGCAGCGCTTAAAGCCTGTGGAGCCAGGCATATTTGAAGCGGCTGACAGGACGAGAATTTTTTTTTTTTTAAAGTAGGAAGAAAGGTAGGTAACACTAACTAACAGCTAAGAAACAAGAAAAAAACTGTCTGAACTACAGGTATTTTAAGATGGGAATGAAATATAAAGGAGTCTGCTGAGCTCCGTCTCAAGCCGGGGGCGGTAGAGAAGGAACTGAGAGTACCGGCCGCACATGCTCTCTAGTAATATACTCAGAGTGAGTGACAGGTTCTAAGCATTCGTGGCCGGTAGGAGTACTGCTGTAAAAAATCTCCGATCAAAGGCGCAGGGGCGCACCGACACCTAGAGTGGAGCACCCACAGGGACATCTCTCTCGAAGAACAGTAGTTACAAAAAGGTAGATAAATTTCATCTTTATGAGTGATTGCACATGTCTACTCCACTGTAGGTGACTCAGGAACAGATTAACCTGGAGGTGGGCTTGGAGTCTACTTGAACAGAGACTGTAGAACAACACATCCAAAAGTGGCATCACTTCTGGACTGACTGCTATAGCATAATGAGAAGCAAACGTGTGCACTGACAACCACATTGCCGCTTTGTAAATGTCCAGAAGAGGCACCTGCACCAGGAAGGCTGCTGATGTGCATGGACTCTAGTTGAATGGGCCAACACTCTAGATGGTGAAGTCACATTAGCTAACTGTTAACACACACAAATACATGAAGAAATCCAGGATGAAATCCTCTGAATAGAAATTGGCTGGTCTTTCATTCTATCCGCGACCATGACAAACAACTGTGTTGAGGAACTAAAGGAATTAGTACAGTCCAGGCAGAAAGCTAAAGTTTTTCTCATGTCTAATGAATGAAGTTTCTCCTCATCTCTATAAGAATGAGACTTCAGTAAGAAAATCGGCAAACAAATTGCCTGGTTAACGTGAAAATTCGTTAGGAACTTAGGGTGAGGGTGGAGGTAAACTTTATCCTTGCCAAATGAAGTACTGAGTCTTTGAAAGGCCTCTGTCTTTTCTTTGGCACCAGTGATAGAGAATGTGGTGCCATAAACATCCCTGATGGGGCGCTCCATATTGAAGCTTTGGTACTCAGCATCTGTTCCAAATGCGATAACTCTGATAGTGGGCTGCCTCCCTAAGGACATACTTCAGCATGGCTGCTCTAGCCTTCCTAAAGCAAGGCTTGAATACCTTACAGATGTGTCATTTGTCACTAATGTGGGACTCCCCTCAGCATTTTAGGCAGGATCTTTCAAGAAGAAGTCAAGTACAGAAGGGGACTGAGATTTCCTTAATGAGAAAGATCTTTTAGATTTATAAGAATGTGAGTTCCCTGACATTTTTTCTCTCCTGAATGGTACTAGGGACAGAGAATGATAACTCCTTTCTGAATCCTTTCTGAATAATAATGGGGGATTCAATCATTAGAAACATAGAAAGCTGGGTTTGCGATCACCGGGAGAATTGAATGGTGACTTGCCTACCGGGTGCAAAGGTTGAGGATATCTCGAGACATCTAGAGAGACTTATGTGTCCTGCGGGGGAGAAGCCAGTGGTCATGGTACATGTAGGTACCAATGACATAGGGAAGGACAGGAGAGAGGTCCTGGAGGCCAAATTTAAACTGCTAGGTAAGAGATTGAAGTCCAGGACCTCCATGATCTGGTTCTCTGAAATGCTTCCAGTTCCATGTGCATGGCCAGTTAGACAGGCAGAACTGCAGGGTCTCATTGTATGGATGAGATGATGGTGGAGGAAGAAGGGTTTAGATTTATTAGGATCTGAGGAAACTTTTGAGAAAGGAGGAGCCTATACAGGAAGGATGGTCTCCATCTAAATCAAAATGGAACCAGATTGCTGGCACGTAAAATTCAAAAGAGCAGTTTTCAAACTAAGGGGTGGGGGAAAGGTGACGGGTACAGAGGAGCACATGGTTTGGACAGCAACATCTCTTAGAGTTGGATCTATTAATGGAGAGTCTCTATATCCTTGTAAGAAGGAAGGATGGAAGATAAAATAGGATCTGATAAGAAACAGTCAAATAACAGAAACATGGTGGAACAGTAGTCATGACTGGAGTACAGGTATTGAAGGGTATGTGCTGTTTAGGAAAGACAGAAATAAAGGCAAAGGTGGTGGAGTGAAGAAAAGAAAGAAAGAAGTGGGACCGCTAAACACTGAGGATGGAATGGAGGTTAAGGATAACCTAGGCATGGCCCAATATCTAAATAATTACTTTGCCTCAGTCTTCAATGAGGCTAATGAGGAGCTTAGGGATAATGGTAGGATGACAAATGGGAATGAGGATATGGAGGTAGATATTAGCATATCTGAGGTAGAAGCCAAACTTGAACATATATTGGAAGGTCATGAGGCAGGGGGTGACACTATATGTAAAAGAAGGCATAGAGTCAAATGAAGTAAAAACCTTAAATGAACCAAGCTGTGCTATAGCATCTCCCTGATAGTAATTTCATGCTTGAATAATGAAAATATGGCAGTAGAGATATATTACTGACCACCTGATCACAATGGTGATAGTGACTGTGAAATGCTCAGAGAGATTAGAGAGGCTATAAAAATAAAAAACTCAATAATAGGGGATTTCAATTATCCCTACATTGACTGGGTACATGTCACCTCAGGACGGGATGCAGCGATACAGTTTCTTGACACCTTAAATGACTGCTTCTTGGAGCAGCTAGTCCTGGAACCCACAAGGTAAGCAGCCATTCTCAATTTAGTCCTAAGTGGAACACAGGATCTAGTCCAAGAGGTGAATATAACTGAAACACTTGACACTAGTGATCTTAACATAATAAAATTTAACATCTCTGGGGAGAGGGGACACCAAAGCAGCCCACCACAGTGCCATTTAATTTCAGAAAGGGGAGCTAAATAAATTTGAGGAAGTTAGTTAAACAGAAATTAAAAGGTATGTGTGAAATGCGAAATCCCTGTAAGCAGCATGGAAACTTTTTAAAGACACCATAATAGAAGCTCAATTTAAATGTATACCTCAAATTGAAAAAACATAATAAGAGGACCCAAAAAGTGCCACCGTGGCTAAACCATAAAGTAAAAAAAGAAGTTAGAAGCAATAAGGAATCCTTCAAAAATTGGAAGTTAAATCCTATTGAGGAAAATAGAAAGGAGTATAAACTCTGGCAAGTGACGAGTAAAAATATAATTATGAAAGCCAAAAAAGAATGTGAAGAACAGCTAACCAAAGACACAAAAAGTAACAGCAAAAAAAATTTTAAGTATATCAGAAGCAGGAAGACTGCTTATCAACCAGTGGGCCACTGGACAACTGAGATGCTAAAGATGCACTAAAGGAAAATAAGGTGTGGCAGAGCTCTGACCTTGTTCCCGAGGGTCCTGCGCTTCTAGGCGGTTTACGCTAGCCTCAGTGGCTCACTGTGACCCTCCACATAATCCTTCTCTCTCTAGGGCCAGGGTTACAGTCTACTGAGCCCTTTTCATCATAGACCTGCAAGGAGGTTGGTGAGAGAACTCCCACAGTCTCTGTTCAGCCTCCTGTCCTGACAGGGGCCTGACTTCCCCTCCCAGG
>NC_133770.1:129949452-129986378 GCF_003597395.2 Chelonoidis abingdonii
AGGTGACTCATGAAAGTCAGATTAAACCTTGGAGTGGGCTTGGAGTTCTACTTGAAACAGAGACTGTAAACAACACATCCAAAATGGCATCCTTCTGGACTGACTGCTATAGCATAAATGATGAAGCAAAGTTGTGCACTGGACAACACATTGCCGCTTTGTAAAATGTCGCAGAGAGGCACCTTGCACCAGGAAGGCTGCTGATGTGCAGGACTCTTACGTTGAATGGGCCAACACTTCTAGATGGTGAAGTCACATATGCTAACTGTACACACACACAAATACTATGAAGAAATACCAGGATAAATCCTCTGATAGACAATTTGGCTGTCTTTACATTCTAATCCGCGACCAATGACAGAACAACTGTGTTGAGGAACTAAAGGAATTAGTCCAGTCCAGGCAGAAAGCATAAAGTTTTTCTCATGTTCTAATGAATGAAGTTTCTCCTCAATCTCTTAAAGAAATGAGACTTTCAGTAAGAAATCGGCAAACTAAATGCTGGTTAAAAGTGAAAAATTCGTTAGGAACTTAGGGTGAGTGGTGGAGGTAAACTTTAATCCTTGCCAAATGAAGTTGACTGAGTCTTTGAAGGCCTCTGTGTCTGTTTCTTTGGCACCAGTATAGAAGTAATGTGGTGCCAATAACATCCCTGATGGGGCGCTTCCATATAGAGTCTTTGGTACTCGCAGCATCTGTTCCAAATTGCGATTAATCTATGATGTGGGCTGCCTGCCCTAAGGACATACTTTCAGCATGGCTGCTCTACGCCTTCCTAAAGCAAGGCTGAATAACCTTTACGAGTGTGATCATTTTGTCAACTAATGTGGGACTCCCCTCTCAGGGCATTTTAGGCCAGGATCTTTCAAGAAGAAGTCAAGTACAGAAGGGGACTGAGATTTCCTAATGAGAAAGAATCTTTGTAGAATTTATAAGAATGTGAGTTCCCTGACATTTTTTCTCTTCCGAATGGTACTGAGGGACAGAGAATGATAACCTCCTTTCTGAACCTTTCTGAAATAATATATGGGAGATTTCAATCATTAGAAACATAGAAAGTGCTGGGTTTGCGATCACCGGGAGAAATTGAATGGTGACTTGCCTACTGGTGCAAGGTTGGAGGACATCTCGAGCACATCTAGGAGAGTACTTATGTGTACCTGGCGGGGGAGAAAGCAGTGGTCATGGTACATGTAGGTACCAATGACATAGGGAAGGACAGGAGAGCAGGTCCTGGAAGGCCAAATTTAAAACTGCTAGGTAAGAGATGATAAGTCCAGGACCGTCCATGATCCTGGTCTCTCGCTAATATGCTTCCAGTTCCATGTGCATGGACACGTTTAGACAGGCAGAAACTGCAAGGGTCTATTAGTATGGAATGGAGAGTAGTATGGTGGGGTAGGAAGAAGAGGTTAGATTATTAGGATAATCTGTAGGAACTTTTGAGAAATGGAGGAGCCTATACAGGAAGGATGGTCTCCCATCAAATCAAATGAACCAATGCTACAAGCACAAAATCGAAACAAGACAGTTTTTCAAAACTAAGGCGGTGGGGGAAAGGTGACGGGTACAGAAGAGCACCATGGTTTGGAACAGCAACATCTCTTAAGAGTTGGATCTATAATGGAGAGCTATCATATATCCTTGTAAGAGGGAAGGAGAAGATATAAAATAGGATTACTGATAAGACACAGTCAATAACAGATAACATGGTGGAACACGTAGCATATGGAGTAAGGTATTGAAGGGTATGATGCTGTTTAGGAAAGACAGAAGTAAAGGCAGAAGGTGGTGGGAAGTAGCATTGAGTATATCAAGGATGAGATAGACTGTAAGAAATAAGAGAGTGACGGAATGGATAAGACAGAGTTTCTGTCTGGGGCAAAAATCCACAGTGGAAGAATGAAAGCTACTAGAAGCCTCCCTGAAACAGTGCTTGGAGGTTGCTTATAGATCACCAGGATCTGATATGGATATGAATAGAGACCTCTTATAATGTTTTTAATGAGAGTACACATAATAACTAATGGGAAATTGTGTGTACGTGGAGACTGTATAACTTCCCAGATATAGACTAGGAGAGCAAAGTGCTAGTAATAATAATAGGGCTCAGATTTCCTGGATGCAATATAGTTGATGGATTCCTATCACAAGTAGTATCGGCTGAAACCACCAAGAGGGGTATGCCATTTTAAATTTGGTTTTGGTGAAGTAGGAAGACACTCAAAGAAAGAAATGGTTGTAGGAGATAACCTTGATTCGACGTGTCAGTTTATTCAATCTAACCAGAAGATAAACAAAAGAATACGATCTGTGACAGAGCTGGACCTTGCAGCATGGAATGTAAAACCAACAGTAAAAATGTTATTAGCCAAAAATAATAGAAAGAAGAAAGAAATACAAGTGGGATCTCGTAAACACTGAATGATGGAGTGGAAATTAATGATAATTGCAATGCCCAAACTCAAAATAATACATTAGCTCAGTCTTCATAAGTAAGGAGGCTAGGGAAATGTAGGCAATGACAAATGGGAATGGATATGGAGTAGATCATACGAGGAGAAAGCCAATTGAAAATAGTGGAAGGTCATAGGCAGAGGGTACATCTAATATGTAACAGAAGGAAAGAGCCAATATGAGTAAAAACCAATATAATCCACGCTGTGCTATACAGTCTCCCTGAGTAACATGCTGAATAATGAAATATGCAGTATGAGATTATATAAGACCACCTGATCACAATGAGTGATAGTGACTTGTGAAATGCTCGAAGATTAGAGAGGCATTTAAAAATAAAAAACTCATAAATAGGGATCAATTATCCCTACAGACGTGACAAGTCACCATCAGGGGATAACAGTGCGACTACATCTGACACCATTAAATGACTGCTCTGGCAGTGTCCGGACCTAAGCAACACAGCAAGCAAGGTAAAACCCTACATATAAGTCCTAAGTGAAAACACAGGATACCCTAGTCCAAGAGGTGAATAGTAACTGAAACACTTGACACTAAGTGAGTCTTAACATAATAAAAATATATACATTCTGGGGAGAGGGGAACGAACGACCAAAGCAGCCAACCCAGTGCCCATGTTAATTTCAGAAAGGGGAAGCTTAATAAATTTGAGGGAAGTTAGTTAAACAGAAATCTAAATAAAAGGTTATGTGTTGAAATGCGAAATCCCTGTAAGCAGCAGAGAAACTGTTTTAAAGAAACACCATAATAGAAGCTCAATTTAAATAATTATACCTCAAATTGAAAAAGACATTAAAGAGGACCCAAAGTGCACCGTGGTAAACCATAAAGTAAAAAAAAAGAAGTTCGAGCAATAAGGAATCCTTCAAAATTGGAATGTAAAATCCTATTGAAGGAAAATAGAAAGGAGTATAAACTCTGGCAAGTGACGAGTAAAAATATATGATGAAAGCCGAAAAAAGAATGTGAAGAACAGCTAACCAAAGGACACAAAAGAGAACAGCAAAAAAAATTTCAAGGTATATCAGAAGCAGTAAAGGACTGTCTTATCAACCCAGTGGGCCCTGGACAACATGAGATGCTAAAGATGGCACTAAGGAAAAATAGGTTGTGCAGAGCTCTTGCCTTGTTCCGAGGGTCCTCGCGCTTCTAGGCGGTTACGCTAGCCTCAGTGTCCTCACTGGTGACCCTCCACATAATCCTTCTCATCTCTAGGGCCAGGGTTTCAGTCTTTACTGGCCCTTATTCTATCATAGACCTGCAAGGAGGTTGGTGAGAGAACTCCTAAACAGTCTCTGTTATCAAGCTCGCTGTCTGACAGGGGCCTGACTTCCCCTCCCAGGGGGGGAACCCGGCGCCGCCCTCTACTCCCGGCTCCCAGCCCAGGGACCACTAATGGTAGCGTTTGTTGGCAGCCAACTTTCACGTGTCAGAGTTGCTACATTTCGCCTGGGCCACTTTCCCACGCTCTCCTCTTCTCCCTTCTTCACCCCTTACCTCAGTGACTCCTTAACGATGGTTTGGGGTGTCTTCAGAACCGCCCTTCAGTCGCACTTCCCTCCTCTGGCTCCCTGTGTGTTCCCTGTCTTGACTGAGTGAGCCCTTTTCACAGGTATCAGCAGGGCCCTTAATTAGGTCAGTGGTCACATTAACTGAATGTCCTCATCCTGACTCTTTGCAGGTTAATTAAGAGTCAGGTGTTCTTCATTAGTCTGGAGCAGCCCCTGCTTTGTCCAGTCAGGGAACAGAAAAACTGTTAATTCACAGTGGCCATGTATAATTTTTTCTCTGCCTTTTCTTTTGCTATTTTGGCTTGGTACCTAACGGCCTAGGTCTATGGGCTTATTGTGGATAAACTAAATTAATTCTTTGGCATCAAGACTTCATGGCTGAGGTGGGAGGGAGGATTCCAATACCTGGCTTTATACTTTCTAGGTTGAAATTAAAATCGTCGAGGACACTTATTCCAGATTTCAGATGTCAAAGGAGGAGGTTTTTGGACAACAAATTTATAAATTAAGATGTAAACGTGTCACCAGGACCAGATGATATGTCACCAAGAGTTTCTGAAGGACTCAATGTTAAATTGCAGACTTACTACACTGGTGTGGTAACTTAAATTCAAATCAGCTTCTATATCAGATGACTGGAGGATAACTAACGTGATGTCAATTTTTTAAAAAGGCGTCCAGCAATGATCCAGCAGAGATACAGGCCAGTCAGCAATATTAGGCAAACGGCTTGAAACTAACAGTAAAGAAGAAACATTGTCCAACACACAGATCGAACATAATTTCTTGGGGAAGAGTAACATGGTTATTTGTAAAGGTAATCATGCCTCGCCATAACTACTAGAATTCTTTGAGGGGGTTAACAAGCATGAGGAAAGGGTGATCCAGTGGATATAGTGTACTTAGATTTTCAGAAAGCCTTTGACAAGGTCCCTCTTAAAGGCTCTTAAGCAAAGTAAGCTGTCATGGGAGAACAGAGAAGATCCTCTCATGGATCAGTAACTAGTTAAAAGATGGGAAACAAAGGGTAGAAATAAATGGTCAGTTTTCAGAATGGAGAGAAGTAAACAGTGGTGTCCTCCAGGGGTGTGTAATAGGATCAATACTGTTCAACATATTTATAAATGATCTGGAAAAAGAGGTAAAAAGTGAGGTGGTGAAATTTGCAGATGATACAAAACTACTCATGATAGTTAAGTCCAAAGCAGACTGTGAAGAGTTACAAAGAGATCTCATAAAACTGGGTGACTGGGCAACAAAATGGCCAATGAAATTCAATGTTAATAAATGTAAAGTAATATACATTGGAAAACATAATCCCAACTATACATATAAAAAGACTGGGGTCTAAATTAACTATTACCACTCAAGAAAGATCTTGGTGTCATTGTGAATAGCTCTCTGAAAACATCCACTCAATGTGCAGTGGCAGACAAAAAAGCTAGGAATCATTGGGAAAGGGATAGATAATAAGGCAGAAAATGTCATATTGCCTCTATATAAATGCATGGTATGTCTGCATCTTGAATACTGCATGTAGATTTGGTCAACCATCTCAAAAAAGATATATTGTAATTGAAAAAGGAAGACGAGCAACAAAAATTATTAGAGGTATGAGAAGAGATTAATAAGACTAGGACTTTTCAGCTTGGAAAAGAGACGACTAAGGGGGAAATTATATAGGTCTACAAAATCATGACTTTTATGGAGAAAGTAAATAAGCAAGTGTTATTTACTCCTTCTCAGAACACAAGAACTAGGGGTCACCAAATGAAATGAATAGGCAGCAGGTTTAAAACAAACAAAAGGAAGTATTTCTTCACAGAACACATAGTCAACCTGTGGAACTCTATGCCAGAGATGCTGTGAAGGCCAAGACTATAACATGGTTCAGCAAAGAACCAGAAACATTAATGTCAGATACGGTCCATTAATGGCTATTAACCAGGATGGGCAGGGATGCAAAATTATGCTCTGAAGCATCCCTAGCCTCTATTTGCCAAAAGCTGGGAATGGACAACAAGTGATGGAGCACTTGATGATTACCTGTTCTGTTCATTCCCTCTGAAGCACCTGGCATTAGATACTATCAGAAGACAGGATCCTGAGCTAGATGGACCATTGGTCTGACCCAACATGGGCATTCTTATGTTCTTATCCCGCTGATGTGGGGAAACAGCAATGCTCAGTTACACTTCACAGTGGAGTAGAGTCCATGGATCTGTGTACCAAGTGGCTAGGTTCCAAAGGAGGATGCAAGGCAACTTCCATCAGTTCATGATGAAGCATCACCTCTCTAGATTTTTGGTCCTAGTCTTGAAACTCCTGAAAATCAGGCACTTATCACAATTGTGCCCCTCACCAAAACATTCCAGACAATAGGAGTGAGGGTCACTACCTGGCATAGATGGCTTTGTTCAACATTTTTATTAATTATCTGGATGATGTGATAAATTGCACCCTCAGTAAGTTCACGGATAACACTAAGTTGTGGGGAGAGGCAGATACACTGGAGGGTAGGGATAGGGTCCAGAGTGACCTAGACAAATTGGAGGATTGGGACAAAAGAAATCTGATGAGGTTCAACAAGGACAAGTCCAGAGTCCCACTCTTAGGACGGAAGAATTACATGCACCTGTCATAGGTCTCACCCTCACTTTGAACTTTAGGGTACAGACGTGGGGACTTGCATGGACACTTCTAAGCTTAATTACCAGCTTAGATTTGGTTTCGCTGCCACCATCCAGAATTTCTGAGTACCTGTATTACTCCCTTTTCCCCCAAAACCTTCCCTTCCCTGGGTAGCCTTGAGATTCCTCCACCAATTCCCTGGTGAGTCCAAATCCAATTCCCTTGGATCTTAAAAACAAGGAAGAATTACTCCTTCCTCCTCCCTTTTCCCCCCACCAATCCCTGGTGAGTCCAGATCCAACTCCCATGGATCTAAAAAAAAGGGAAAAAATCAATCAGGTTCTTAAAAAGAAGGCTTTTAATTAAAGAAAAGAAAGGTAAAAGAAAGAAAGAAAAAAAAACCTCTGGGAGACAGCATATCAGCTAATCTCACAGACAGTAGATTGAAAACACAGGATGTTCCCCTGGGCAAAAATCTTAATATACACAAGAATACCCAATTTAATAATTCCCTTAATGGCACCAAGATAAGTTACAAAGAAAATAAACATAAACCTATTTATTCCTTTCTAAAACTTACTACTCTGATAAGAAGCTGGTTCCTTGATCTTTTTCACTCTGGCTGAAACTGAAAGTGACCCAGACAAAGGGAACTTCCCTCTTTCCTTTTGAACCATCTTGTCCTCCCATTGGTTCCTCTGGTCAGGTGTGAGCTAGGCTAGGTGAACTTCTTAACCCTTTACAGGTAAAAGAGGCATTAACCCTTAATTATCTGTTGATGACAGCAGCGCTACAGGCTGGCGACCGACTGGCTAAGCAACAGTTCTGCAGAAAAAGACCTGAGGATTACAGTGGATGAGAAGCTGAATATGATTCAGCAGTGCCCTTGTTGCCCCAAAGGCTAACTGCATATTGGGCTGCATTTCTCAGCTGATCGAGGTAAGTGATTATTCCCCCCTATTCAGCACTGTTGAGGCCACATTTGGCGTATTGCATCCAGTTTGGGAAAGGATAGATGTGGACACACTGGAGAGAGTCCAGCGGAGGGCAACTAAAATGATCAGGCAGCTGGGGCATATGACTTACGAGGAGAGACTGAGGGAACTGGGCTTGTTTAATCTGCAGAAGAGTGAGGGTGGATTTGATAGCAGCCTTCAATTACCTGAAGGGGGGTTCCAAAGAGGACGGAGCTCAGCTGTTCTCAGTGGTGGCAGATGACAGAACAAAGAGCAATGGTCTCAAGTTGCAGTGGGGGAAGTCTAGGCTGGATATTAGGAAACACAATTTCACTAGGAGGGTGGTGAAGCACTGGAATGGGTTATCTAGGGAGGTGGCAGAATCTCCATCCTTAGAGGTTTTTAAGGCCCAGCTTGACAAAGCCTGGCTGGGATGATTTAGTTGGGGTTGGTCCTGCTCTGAGGAGGAGGTTGGACTAGATGACCTCATGAGGTCTCTTCCTACCCTAATATTCTGTGATTCTATGATTCTAGACTAATTACAGACAGAACAGTGCTTAAATCCCAATGATTTAGGCATGCCCCAGTACCAACAATCTATAATGCAAAGTTCAAGTCCAAAAATCAAAACAGAAAACTTATAAGAAATGAGTACTGATCTTAGCCAAACATGATCTTAGCCAAAAGGCCGAGATCTAACTATTTATAATGTTTTCTAAAGTTTTCTCTAAGCGGAAATAAAGAGATTTATGTGAGTAGGCACACACATATGGACTATCAACCATGGGTGGTGAGGAGAAAAAAATGGTTACTAACCTATTTTGTAACTGTTTCTTTTAGATGTGTTGCACATATCCATTCCACTTCAGGTGTGTGCATGCTGAGTACACCAGAATTTGAAATTTTTTTTCTCTTAGCAATACCTGTTGAGGAAGTGTATGCACCCTCTGCTGCCTCATTCCGCTGCATGATGGTATAAAGGGTAGAGCTGTCAAAACCATCTCCTGCCTCAGTTCCTTCTTACTGGACAGACTCCAAAATAGAGGGAAAGGCGAATGGATCAAGGAATGGACATGTGCAACACATCTAGAAGAACAATAATTACGGAAAAGGTTAGTTACCATTTTTTTTTCTTCAAGTGGTTGCACATGTCCATTCCACTTCAGGCGGTTCATAAGCGGTTCAATAAGGTGGAGGATTTTGGAGTCTACCAGAACAATAACTGAAGGACTACTGATCCAAATCTGACTTCATCTCTGGAATGCTGAGATACTGTTACAATTCATTATGCTATATGTACTGATGACCAAGTTACAGCTTTACAAATATGTACTCTAGGTACAGGAGCCAGAAAAAGCTGCAGAAGCTGATTGAGATCTTGTAGAATGTTATCCTACTCTGCTTGGAGGTGGTACATTGGCAATGTCCTAGCACAGACATATGCAGGAGGAAATCCAGGATAAGATTCTCTGGGTACAGACTGGAAGGCCTTTCATCCTGTCTGCAATTGCCATGAACAGTTGGGATGACGATCTAAATGACCCAGTTCTGTCCAAGTGAAAAGTTAACGCTCTAACATACAAGACATGGAGTCTCTTCATCTTTATGAGAAAGGAGATTAGGAAAGTAAGTTGGTAAGTATATCATTTGACTGAGGTGGAATTCCGATACTACTTTAGTCAAAAGTTTTAGATGTGAAAATAAGTAGACTTTTGTCCTTATAAAAGACTGTAAAGAGGGTCAGCTGCCAATGCTACTAATTCTACCACCCTTCCCACAGAGATAATAGCTACCAAAATGCTGCTTTCATAGATAGTGAAGAGCGGGTTCAAAGGGCTCATCAATCTTGCTAGTACCAGATTCAAGACCCAGGCAGTGATGGGATCCACAAATCAAGGGTAAAAACTCTCCAGACGTTTTAAGAACCTGATTGATATCAGAATTGAAAATACTGAGCAGCCAGCAATTGTAGGATAGAAAGTGGAGATAACTAGCAGGTGAACTCAGAGGGAACTAATAGACAGGCTTTGTTGTTTCAGGTGGAACAAGAAGTCCAAAACATGCTTAGACTGTCTAAACACTTTTTTGCTGTGACCATAAAGAGAATCATTTCTACTTAAACAATTACGTGTATCTACTAGAAAGTTTTCTGACATTCAGCAGAAAGTTTTGTACATTTCCCCAAACACTGGACCTTCCTGAGGCATTAATTATGGAGCACCCAGACCACAAAAATGGAGAGTAGTCAAATTGGAATGTAATAAGTGATCGTGGTCCTGGGAATTCAAGTCAGGTTCTGGAGGTGGTATCATAGGAGCCTTGCGCAGAGGCTCTCCAGACTGGAGAACCAATGCTGGAGAGGCCACACCAGTACTATGAGGATAATGTGAATCTGATCCTGCTTGAGTCTGAGCAACACCAAGGGAATGAGTGGAATGAGAAGATAAGCTTACAGCAGATTGTCTTTCCAAGACAGCAGGAAGGTGTACATAACAGATCTCTGAATGACTTGCCCTTGAACAAAAGAGTGGGTATTTCCTGTTGTGATAAGCAGCAAATAAGTCTATGTAAGGGCCCCCAGTTTTGAAAAACAAATCTCACAATATATGCATGAAAGACCACTCGTGAACTCTGCTGAATGATCTGCTCAGGTGATCCACTAAGCTGAACACCAGGCAGATTGGATGCTTTGAGATTAATTGCATTGGTGATCCAAAACTCCCAAAGCTGTATCACCTCTTGACCAATAAAGTTCTACTTGGCCCCTCCCTATCTATTCACATACAACATTGCTGCAGCATTCTCCATGAGGACATGTAGGGCCTCTCCCTTGATGTGAGGGAAAAAAGCCCAATAGGCCAGATGAATGACTCACAACTACCACACATTTACGCAGAGAACTAAATTTTGACATGACTACAGAACTTAAGTACATAGGTTCCCTAAGCGAGCTTCTCAAACTATAAAAGAAGTGTCCATAACCAGAGTCAATATAGGTAAAAAAGGGGCAAAGGAAATTTCCATACAGACATTAGTTGGATCCACCCACCAGTCGAAGGAGGCTAAGGCCTTGGCTACACCGGTGCTTTACAGCACTGCAACTTTCTCGCTCAGGAATGTGAAAAAAAAACACTCCCCTGAGCGCTGCAAGATACAGCGCTGTAAAGCGCCAGTGTAAACAGTGCCGCAGCGCGGCTGCCAGCGCTGCAAGCTAAACCCCATCAGGATGTGGAGTACGTGCAGCGCTGGGAGAGCTCAAGTGTAGCCATACTCTAATACTCCTGCAGGTACTCGAATCAGCATATCCAATGGGTGATGAGCTAGGGAGTATACTGACTTTAACCAGCTCTATAACTTTCTAAAATGAAGTCTGGCATTCTGAACCACATACATGCAGTAGGCCATGTGTCCCAGAAGTCTGAGGCAGTTTCTTATTGTTGTGGTTAGATGGGTTTTTAGGTCTGTGGAAATGGTTAACGTTGAAATCTGTCTTAAGGCAGGAACATGCTGGCTACTGTAGAGTCCAAGACTGCTCCTATAAACTTTATCCTCTGAACTAGGGAGAAGACTGATTGCCCAGGTATGGAAATATTTGCACAACTGCTTTTGTTAGGAAAGCAGATACCATTGCCATACATGTTGTAAATACTCTTGAGGCTGCAGAGAAGCCAAAGGGCAGGACTGTAAACTGATAATGGCTATTGTTAACCAGAAATTTTAGGAATCTCCTATGATTCTGAAGCATAGGTACATGGAAATATGCATCTTCAAGTCAAGAACAGCATACTAATCTCCAGGATGAGGATAACCAAGGCCAGGGTGATCCTGTGAAATCTTATTGTCTTTATATATTTGTTCAGATATCTCAGATTTAAAATGGGCCTGAGACCTTCTTTTGCCTCAGAAATCTGAAAGTGAATAAAACCTCTTCCCTCACTGGAGAGGGGAAACCTCCTCTATAGCTCTCAAATGGAGGAAAGATTGGCCTCCTGGAAGAGACCAGCCTTGCAAGAGTGGTCCCTGACAAAGGGGAGTGGGATGGAGTGATAGAAATTAATTGTAAGGTGTTTCCTGTTCCATAATACTTAGAACACATCAATCCATGGTAATATGGGCCTGAACTCATAGAATTGGGATAAACTGTTGGAAAAAACAGTCAGGAGAAACTGGAACAAAACAAACTGGTACTCTGTCCTCGACAACACAATCAAAACAGACTGCTTGGAATTTCCCAGGTTTTTGGAAGAATCTGTTGCAGAAGAAAACTGAAGAAGTAGAGGTCTCCTGTTATTTTTCCCCTTTTTGTGTGGAATGGTCAGGCTTCCTAAGCTGGAAAAGCAGGTAACGTTGGTAAAACTGAAGGTGGAATTATTTCCTTTCTTCTTAGGGAAAGGGGTGTAAATTCCCAGTGATTTCAGCATGGCCCTTGAGTTTTTGAGACTGTGAAGCTTCTTGTCAGCCTGATGTGAAAAGAGGGTAGGATTCTCAAAAGGAAGATAGTCTGCTGGACTTCATGTAGGAGACCCAACAACTGAAGTCATCAACTCCTGCTCATTGTTGAGGCTACGATTTAGTCATTTTTAGTAAAAGTCATGGACAGGTCACAGGCAATAAACAAAAATTTCACAACCCATGACCTGTCCATGACTTTTTCTATAAATACTCCTGACTAAATCTTAGTTGGTGGGCCCGGGGCTGTGGCTAATCTGGGGAGGATCCCAAGGCCAGCCCCACGAGTCACTGCTCAGGCTGTTCACGGGGCCAGCAGCACCAGTCGCTACTCAGGCAGTCCCTGGAGCCAGCAGCTGGAGGCCGCTGAGCAGCAGCTCATGCAGCCATCCATGTGGCTGGCTGCAGGACTGCTCCAGCAGTTCCCAGAGCCACCTGAACCTCTTCATGAGAACTAGCCTGGTGTCTGCTTGAGGATCTAGTCAGAGAAGGAACCAGAAAGATCTAGTGGTGGTGATGAAACCCCATGGGTTCCAGTATGGCCACTGGACCCCACCCTCTACCAGTCCACGGATCTGGGTTCCTGGACCACCCTGGGACATCTGCTGGATACCAGGAGTGTAATCTTTGTGACGAAGGTAAAAGTAGTCTTCTATCCCAAGAGCGAGAGGCTCTGATGCCTACCTCCAACAGGGAGGACTCTGAGTTGCCAGACCACTGAGATGCAGTGCCAAAATCTGGTACTGTGTCTCCAGGGACACTAGGCTGTGAGGAAGTTCTGGATGGTCTGAAGAAGTCAGCCACAGTACTGCGGGCTGGACCCATCTTGCAGGTAAGTCCAAAGATGAAGCCTGAGGATCAAGCAGTACTAGATAGTTTGTCTCCTGCACTGCTGGAGAATCTGGAACAGACAGACAGAGAGCAAATCCTGTGCTGCAGCATATGCTTCTGGTATCATTGGTACTGAAAATTTTCCCTGATGCTGCTATTGCTGTTGCATCAAACAGTCCAGTATCATAGTGCGTCAGCCTCAATAACGCAGGCACCACTGCCAGAGTCAGCATCCTGGGATGAGATGAAGTTAGTACTGAGGAGTGTCTCTTCCCAGGATACTCTGCTTGTCCTCCATCTTCTTTGCTCGTGCATGGTATTGGGATCTCAATCTTTTGGAGGCTCCTTTGAGGAATATTGTCTGTGCTTCTGCCTTGATACTGAAGAAGGGGATAATTGCCAAGTTTTCCAATGTACTTCTAACAAGACAAAAGTACTTGATGCCTGAGCAGGACGATTCAGAACATGGATGCAGGGCGGCCTTCATAAGAAGTTGTTGCAGTCTCACCTCCATATCATTTTTCTTCTGGGGCTTGTAGTCTCCGCAGATCTGACAAGACCCTCACTAAGATACTTTAGGCACACGGAATGAGGGTCGCTTACTGGCACAGACTTCTTGCAACTGTTATACATCATATGCCAGGTACCAGAACAAGCAGCAACCTACACTCTAAGAAAACATAACAAATGAAACTTACACCAAAGTACTAAATGTGAAAATGAGTACCTCTAACAATATACAAGAGAGAAACAAATTCCCTGGAAAGGGAGAACATTTGCAGAAGAAAGCTACCATGCTCCAAGCACCAATCACAGTTGGTAAAAAGGAAATGAGGAGGATCTGGGTAACTCCGCCCTTTTTACCATCATACAGCAGCATAAGGCAGTGGAGAGTGAATGTTCCATCCTGACAGGTACTGCTAAGTGAAAAAATTCTGACTCTGGAGCACTGGACATGCACATGTCTGAGGTGGAATGGACATGCGCAATCACTTGAAGAACTGACAGAGGGTCTGGCAGCTCTGTCCCTTTATACCATGAGCTGGCAGCATGAGAGTGCAGTGGATACATATGCCATCCTATAGGTACTATTATAGGAAAAAATCTCTCCAGCTTCAGTGCACTGGGAGTACACATCCCTGAAGTGGAATTGACGTGTGTAATCACCTGATGAAGAACAAAGGTTACAGGTTATTTTTTTTTCATCCCGAACAGAGTGTGACTCTTCCTGACTTAGAAATATGGAGCTGTAGTAATACACAGACACACACACACACAAACACCTTAAAAGATCCCAAAGTACTTTGAAAACTATACATTCAAATTGGAGATATGCCATAATCCTTCAGTAAGCGGCAGCATTTAGTTGTGCTGCCCCAGAAGCAGACCATGAAGCAGACTGGAACTCAGAGCCACAACATGTCCCTAATTTCTCCCTTGCTCTGGCAGAGAAGTAATCTTTACCAGTCCTTTACATTGTGAAGAATGCTTCTCTTTCTGCATTGACCCAGCTGTGCTGGCTGGTTAGCTCTAAGCACCATCTGCATAGAAGGGGCAGTAGTGGCTCCTTCTCCCCTCTGAAGTGCTACTTATAACATGGGTAGCAAGCGCAGAGGAATAAAAGAGCTTTATGTCCCCTTATTCTCCTGCAGAGAAACATAAAGAAGTAACAGTCTTGCACTAAATACTGACAAATCCAATGAAATGCAAGTGGAAGGTTAAAGATCAACTGGAACAACAGCTTGCACAACAATGGAATCATGGGAAGTCTAATGATATATAAAAACTGTAAATGTTAACACTTAAGGAATACTAACAAGCTTTTTTAGTCAACTAACCTATCCTTATATGGCTTTGCATGTGAAATTTCTGCTGGATCTTCCACTCTTCTCCACTTCACTGTTGCTTCCGTTTCAATATTTTCTATCATTTCAATTCTATCCTTGACCTTTAAAATATATTAAACTTTAAATATTTCTGTTCCTTTTATTTTTAATATAAATACTCATTTTTCAAGAAAAATATAAATATAAGCTTATCATTTTACTTTTACTGATTCAGCTTTGTATTTTTTATAAATGTCTGGCTCTTCATTTTTAAATAGAAATATTAATTTAAATTTAAATGTCAATGGAGTGATTATATACTTATATTATTTCACAGAACTTTCAAAATATAATACATGATGAAAACCCAGAAACCATTAATATACAAAATACTAAGCTCTCTAGAAGACACTCTAGACAATCATGCTCAAATCTGCTTAACACAGAGAGTTGCTACAATATGGGATTTTAGAGAAGGTGGGGACAGGGAGTAAGGGCCTGACTTTTAAAGTCTTTCAGGTGCCTAAAGATGCAGACAGGCACCTAGTGGGATTTTCAAAAGCACATGCGCATTGATTTCAACGTGAGTTAGGTGGCTAAATACTTCTGAAAATCCCACTAGGCATGTTTCTGCATCTTTAGGCACCTAATCACCTTTAAAAATCTGTCCCTAAGGCCCCACTCCTACAAAGCACTTCAGAATTAGCTTAATTTTTTCCTCTAATGTACAATGTGGCAAACTCAGGACAATTAGCTACCAGGAGAGGGGTAGTAATTGGTCCCGGAAGGCTCAGCCCTGGAGGAATAAGGTTCAGCTGGGACAGGAGTTATCAGGGAACTAATTAGGTTCAGCTGGGCCCAATTGCTGGAGACCTTTTTAAATCCTCCCTGGCAGGGAAGCAAGGGGGGGGAGGAAGAGAGAAGCAGAGTAGCTGCCAGCAAGTAGGGGCAGCTGAACTCTGACACACTTCCTGCAAGACAGATTGCATTCCCCCCAGAAGGAGAGGAAACTAGAGCAAGGAGCTGGCTGAGAAGGGATCAGCCAGACCCTGCGAGATTGGGAAGGTTTTTTTTTCTTTTACTTTGCCCAAGCCTGTGTCTCCGAGGCTAAGAAGGACTGAGCTAAAAAAAGGAGAGGCAGGTACTTTGCCACATGTGGTGTCAGGAGTGGGATAGTCTAGTGAGTGAGGCTCTGTGGCAAGCCATCACCGGGCAAGGTAAAAACCACACAAAAAAAAAAAAAATAATTTTTTTGGAAAAATGGAGGATGTACTGAAGGCGTTGATGCAGGCCACACGCGGCCCAACAAGAGGCTACCAGAGTGCAGGTGGCTGCCCAGCGGGAGTCCGTACGGGTGCAACAGGAGACCAAACCAGCTGCTGATGAGCCAGGCAGCCCAAGATCGAGCAACCCTGACCGAGGTAGTAAACAGTTGAAGGCCCTGACCACGATGACGCACGGGGCCCAGGGGAGTCGGCCGCTGCGGGGCGAGCAACTACTTGCAGAAGATGACAACAGATGACGATATAGAGGCGTATCTCCTTGCGTTTCGAGAGGACGGGCACTGCGGGAGGCCTGGCCCCAAGACCAGTGGGCCGGTCTGCTGGCTCCATTTCCTATGTGGGGAGGCCCAGAAAGCCTACTTCGACATGACTGCAGAAGCAGCTATGGATTACCCTCGGCTGAAGGCGGAAATCCTGGCGAGGGCAGGCGTGACGCCGGCCATAAGGGGCCCAGCGCTTCAACGCGAGTGGATAGTACCGGGAGGACAAACCACCGAGGTCCCAGCTATTTGATTTGATTACACCTTGCTCGGAAGTGGCTCCGCCCCGAGGCCCATGGGCCGGAGAAAGGTAGTAGAGATCCTGGTATTGGACAGGTACATGAGAGGGTTGCCGCCAGACATACGGGGGTGGGTCCGCCAAAATGATCCCTCCTCTTTATGACAATCTAGTTGCTCTCGTGGAGAGGCACTTAGCAGCCCAAGAACTTTCTCAGACCACCGGGGAGGAAGGCGCCAGTATCGGAGGCCAGCCTCTACGCCGAGGCCCCGGTTTGCCCTAGCTCCAGGCCGGAAAATGGAGGGGAGGGCAGGAGGCGGAAGAGCCGCCGCGCAGTCCCGGAGAGACTGGAGGACTGGGGAAGAAAGGCTCAGGGAATACATCCCAGCAGCCCGAAAAAATAGGGGGCTGCCCAGGGTGGGGTACCGATGTTATGCCTGTGGTGAATTAGGGGCATATTGCTGCCCAATGCCCTAATCTTGGAGAGCCTATGCAGTGTGAACTGGGAGATATCGGGGGACCATGCGAGCTAATAAGTCTAGTCGGGGTTGCGATGGTCCCTCATAGATACACTAGGGCCGTTAAGCTGAACGTGTGTGTCTAGATGACCACAGCATTAATAGACTCGGGCAGTGCAGTTACACTGGTCTCAGGGAAGCTGGTCAGGCCGGGCCAACTATCCAGGCCAAACGCTCGGGATATCCTGTGTGTACATGGGGATATCAGCTACTACCCGACCGTCCCTAGTACGCATCGAAGTTCTCGAAACCCCACCGAGATGACAGTGGGAGTCGTTCCGAAAACTCCCTTACCCTGTCCTTATCGGACAGACTCCGGGGTTTGATGGCCTACTCCCGGGAACGAGGGAGAAGGAAAGGGAGGACCCTGGGATCCAAAGGGTGGCCCAGATAGGGGACCCTCTCCCCGCTTTCCACGAGTTTAGCCAGGATGTGTTCTCCCCACGGGGAAGTCCAGGAAGACTCGGAGGGAACGGAGGGCCGATAAAAGGAGGGGGACGAGGATCCTGACCCTTGTACCTGACACCTACACTGGCAGGGAAAGAAGGGACTCGGCTGACAGCGGGACTAGGTCAGCCAACTCCAACCCAATTGTTGGACCAGGTTCCCCCGGGCTGTCCCTGAGGGGGAGACGGAGGTGGGACCCCCCGAAATGGACAAATAGGGACCGCACGTGGGAATTTGGTCAGGATCAGGCCATGATCCATATACCACAACATTTTAAGGAAGTAGTCGAGGTGAATGGGGTCCAGTGGAGGGGAGAGCTAAGGGCCCGGGACCATATTACATGATTAAAAAGATCTGCTGTATAGAGTAGTCCGCGTCCAAGAGCAAGTCATCGAACAACCTCTTGGTCCCCGGAAGCATCAAAGAGCGGTAATGGATCTGGCCCACAGTCATCTGTTTGGGGCCCATCTAGGGATGGATAAGACCCTCGATCGGATCTGACAGAGGTTTTTTTTGGCCTGGTATTTATGCAGCCGTCCGGCGATATTATTGTTCCTCCTGTCCGGAGTGGCCAATTACATGGGCCCCGACCATACTTAAAGGCCCCTCTGGTACCCTCTACCCAATTATTGAGGTTCCGTTCGAGCGAATAGCTATGGACATAGTGGGGCCATTGGAAAAGTCAGCCCAGGGGCCATCAGTACATCCTGGTAGTACTAGATTTATGCCACCGATACCCCGAGGCCATCCCCCTACGGAATACCATGTCCAAGTCCATAGCCAAAGAATTAGTCCAGATATTCTCCAGAGTAGGGATAACCTAAGGAGATCCTGACGGACCAAGGGACCCCCTTTGTTTCTAAGCTGATGAAGGACTTGTGTAACATGCTCCACATACGGACCCTCAGAACGTCGGTCTACCACCCCCAGACCGATGGCCTCGTTGAACGCTTTAATAGGACGTTGAAGAACATGTTACGGAAGGTGATCAGCGCGATGGAAAAAGACTGGGATGCCCTGCTACCTTATGTGCTGTTTGCCTGTCCGGGAAGTTCCTCAGGCTTCCACTGGATTCTCCCCCTTCGAGCCTGTTATATGGTCGGCACCCAGGGGCATACTGGACCTGGCTAAAGAAGATTGGGAGAGAGCAGCCGAACCCGGGGAGAAACATTGTGGAACATGTGCTACAAATGAGAGACCGAATCGCCAGAGTCACCCCCTTGTGCGCGAACACATGGAGAAGGCCCAAGGGGCGCAACGGACGTACTACAATCGTCAAGCAAAGTCCCGGAAGTTCCAGTGGGGGACCGGGTGATGAGTGTGCTATACCCACACGCTGATGAGACAGGCCTGGCCAGAGCCGGGAGTATGGGGTAATCGAGCGGTAGGAAGTTACCTATAGTTCCGGCAAGCAGGGTCGCGGACAAGCTGGAGCAGATCTACCCATTGTTAAGATCTTGCTGAACCCTGCCGGATACGAAGAACCTGGTAGCGCAACTGTGGGGCGCCACCCCTCACCCTTAAGCGCCGGTGATCAGCCCAACGTCAGGTGGGTATATCTCCCCTGAGCTGACCCCGGAACAATGATCCGAGGCCGATCAGGGCCTGGTCAAAACGCAACCAGAGATGGTTCTCGGGATGAAGCCAGACGACGTACGGAGATCACCAGCACATCTTCACCGGTAGCACGGGTGAAGGTGCACGTGAAGCCCTACCGGATCCCGGAAGCCAGAGAGAGAGACTAACGGAAGGAAGGGTCAGAAGATGCTGAGCCCCTAGGAGTCATTGAAGAGTCTCAACAGTCAATGGTCCAGTCCCGTGGTTTTAAGTGCCCTAATGCCCAGACGCCAGGTTATGAAGGTTCTGCAACGACTTCCCGCAAGCTACCCAACAGGATTACTTCATATGAACAAGATCCATGACGGCCCATGGCCCTGCCCTTACCCACAGGATCGATTTTGAGGCCTGATTGAACGACTGTGGAAGGCCGTTTATATGTTCTCACCTAGATACTTACTTAAGGCTATTGGAAGATCCCCCTGGCTAAGGCGACAAGGAGAAGACGGCTTTGCCAACCCCGGAAGGACTATATCAGCACACTGTTCTCCCTTTGGATTGCATGAGGGCCCTGCTAACCTAACCTTCCAGCGGCTAATGACAAACTGTACGGCCCATAGGGAGTACGCTGCCTGCCTATCTTGATGACGTATCACAACATATATAGCCCCGATCTGGGAGACAGGCACTCGGAAGGTAGAGGCAGTCCTCTACTATAGAATACCCCTGAGAAGGCAAGAACTGACCGCAAATCCTCACAAGTGTTCATTGGGTTAGTGAGGCCAATACTGTGGGTATATTAGTGGGGAGAGGCATGGTGATGGGCCCAACTTCACAAGCTAGATGCCATACAGAAGTGGCCGCGCGCCCACTCCAGAAAAAAAACAGGTCCGAAGCATCCCTGGGACTTCGTGGGGTATATACAGGCGGTTCATTCCCCTATGTGCGCCACCAGGCGATGCCCGATTAACAGACCTGACCAGGCGACTCGGGGCCCAGACTAGTAGGTGTGCTAGAATAGTAATGGTCTGCTGAGGGCCGGAGCCCGAGCGGGGCATCTTATTGCCATGATCTGCGAGACGGGCCTCGTACGGACCCTGTAACAGTAGGCCCGCAGGGACCGGGGCAGGAGTTATCGCTACAGACGGATGGCCTCGGAAGTAGGGCTGGGCGGTGCTTTCCAACGGAGATGGATCGGAAAGCATGGTACAAGGAGTACACACCCTCCTCTTCATTCCTCAGTAGACAAGATCCTGGGCCTAGGGACGACAGCCGTACCCTGTAACGCTTCACGAGTACGTTCAACTGGAAGACGAATGCTGGCGTAAAAAATGCGGCCCGTCAGGCAAAGCCTCGCCTATTATCTATACTGGAGACGGAAATTTATCCCTGAGTCACGAACCGATGGCCCCATGGGCAGTGAGATTGCACACAGGAAACACAGGACAATGAAAACGCGAGTAAAGACTGGATGGTTCATCGCTTCACCTTCCAAACTTCACGGTTCACGAACAACGGTCCCCAGAACCACCAAGCACATGGCATCGCCGGATGGTCCTATCGAGGGTGCCTGCTTTCCGACCCAAGTAGCCCAACCCGTTATGTGTTTGAGCGAGGGGCGGGATATTGTGGCAAACTCAGGACAAAGACTACCAAGGGAGAGGGGTAGTAATGGTCCCGTGAAGGCCAGCCGTGGAAGATAGGTTCACGCTGGACAAGGGTTATCAGGGACTTAACTCGAAGTAATTATTCAACTGGGCCAATTGCTGGCGACATCTTTGTAAATCCTTACCCGTGCAGGGAAAGCAAAGGGGGGGGAGGAAAGAGAGAAGTCAAGTAGCTGCCAGCAAAGTAGGGGCAGCTGAACTCTGACACACTTCCTGCAAGGCAGATTGCGTTCTCCCCAGAAGGAGAGGAAACTAGAGCAAGGGGCTGGCTGAGAAGGGATCAGCCAGATCGTGCGAGATTGGGAAGGTTTTTTTTTTCTTTTACTTTGCCCAAGCCTGTGTCTCCGAGGCTAAGAAGGACTGAGCTAACAAAAGGAGAGGCAGGTACTTTGCCACAACAACATATTTAGTATTTAGGAAAGAACTTCATTATTTTATTTTAAAAATATTAATGAAAGGCAGATTCAACTCACGGAAAACCATTAAACAGATCAATTTAAAGTCGATGTTGGACTTGTGTAGTAATCTTTGTACAAAATATGCCTTGTGAGATATCATTTAAAATTAATAACTCATTGGTCAATAATGTCATCGTGAAATGTATGTGGCAACATTATATGTAAAGTTATAAACCTAAACGGAAATTAGGTCTGAAGTGTTTACCAGACAAGTCTGAATAAACCACCTTTTCAAAGATAAAGGACAAGCTTATACCTCTAACCGGATGTCAAAGTTGATAAGCAATCACCTGTCAAGAGGCTATTCTTTGGCAAGAAATGGTGGGCAGGAACAAACGGAACTGCATTTTAGAAAACAACAACATGGAACCTCTTTCACCACTAGACTCCTTGTCTCTGACCTCACAGCAGGAATAAAGTGTTAGGGGTAATCCTCAGTAAAATGCATGTCAAAAGGGGACTGGACTATAACAGGGAAGAGCAAAAACACCCCATTGTAACTCTCCCTATCACCTAAAACAACAAAAGAAACAGCTGTTGGACTTTGGGAGCAGATCCTGGCCTGAGAATTTGGTCAGCAAAGTTACTGGGAGCATCTGGTAAGAGACTGCACCTTGAATCAAATCTAGTTTAAATTTTAGTACTAAAAAGCATTTTATCTTTTTTTCTCTTGCAAATATTTCTGGTTTTAGTGCCTTATACTTGTACTCATTAAAAACCCATATCTTTGTAGTTAAACAAACTTGTTTTATTCTTTAATCAAAAATAATCCCATGGTGTGTCTACACTGAATTGCATGGGTAACTACATTTAAAGTAGCAAACTGTTAGATACTGAGGGGCAACAGACCTCAAATACCTGAACTGTCCAAGATAAGGCTGGACAGTGCAGAACATACATTTTTGGGGGGAGGGAAAATTTGTTTCTAGGAGTATGTTGCAGTCAACAAACCAAAGCTGTAACCAAAGCTGCTGGAAGCCAGAGTGTGGATGGTGTGCTGCTGACAAGCTGCTGGAGTCAAGAGTTGCTGGACCAGGGCTGTGGCTATACACAAACACTCAGGGTGTGACTTGCTGGCAGGCTGACTGTGAGCAACCCAACCTGGAACTTACAAGAGCAAAGTATTGTGAGGTACATGAGTTTGCAGAGCAGGGGCAACCCAGCCCTGCACTGGTCTGGATTACAACTCAGAATATCAGACCATTGACGACAATGGATTTAGGATCAGGCCTCATTTGCTTAAAAAGGTAAACACATGCTGTCTTGTTGAACTGACATGGAAGAGATATGGAGTTGTTGGGGTCGGGAGGTTGCAATGTAATAAATTCAAGCAGTATGTTTATCGACATTCCCTTCTCTGACCCATGTACCATAAAACTCAAAGAAAACATTACTTACAAAGTTACAAGCATCCACATTTACTTCTTTTCCTGCAATATATAACAGTAAATATTTAGGAAAGAACTCCATTACTTAATTTTAAAATATATTCACCACAGCACAGCTTAATTTCATGGAATTAAACAAGCAATCTAGAGTAAATGTGGGATTTACATACTACATGCTGAAACTGATAAATTGGCATAGTCTGGGTGAAAGCAGTCTTTTGGAATTAGACTCTAACCAATAAAGCAGAGGTGGGCAAACTTTTTGGTCTGAGGGTCTCATCTGGGTATGGAAATTGTATGGCGGACCATGAATGCTCACGAAATTGGGGGTAGGAGTGTGGGAGGGGGTGAGGGCTCCGGCTGGTGGTGCAGACTCTGGCATGGGGCTAGAAATGAGGAGTTCACACTGTGGGAGGGGGCTCCAAGTTGGGGTATGGGCTCTGGAGTGGGGCTGGGGATGAAGGGTTTGGGGTGCAGGCTGGGGCTCCAGGCTGGGACCAACGGGTTCAGAGGCAGGAGGGGGATCAAGGCTGGGGCAGGAGTCAGAGTATGGGGGGGAGGTGTGAAGGCTCCTGCTGAGCCTTATCCCCCACACTCAAACCCCTCGATGAGCCCCACTCCCTCTGCACCTGGACCAGCCACCTGCACCCAGATCCCCACCCCACCAAGCCCGAACCATTTGCATCTGGATCCCCACCCCAGAGTCCCATTACCATTGCACCCAGATCCCTCCAACCGCCTGTGCATCCAGATCCCCTCTGCATCCGGATCCTCCACTGAGATGCCTGCATCCAGACTGCCCCACACAGAACCCTCGCAACCCACACCTGGATTCCCCCACACTAAGCCCCTCCACATTTGGATCCTGCCTTGCTGAACCTAGCTGGTGCACCTGGCACAGAGGGGCAGGGCCCTGGAGTGCTTCTGGGGCAGGCCCCATCCTTGCACTATGTCAGGGTTGGGTGCAGCCTCCCCACTGAGTTCATGTTGGGGGAGCGGGTAGCTGCACAGTGATCTCCCACCTCTGTGTAGCCAGTGGCCTGTGCTCCCCAATGCCATGCTGGAGCCTCCACATTTCTTTGACAAATAAACTTTGCAGAATTTTAAAATACTGCGTGCAAAATTTTAATTTTTTGGTGCAGAACACCCTCAGGAGTAAACTGTTATACACCTAGACACCCAACTCCTACACAATGGCTAAGTGGAAGGCAAGGTCAGGAAAAAGCAGCAAGTGTCTCAACTAGCATTTCACGGGAAAGCCACCTTAGAATAGGAAAAGTCAGTTGGTTTCACATGTGACAATTCTGTCATGCTATAATAGTGTACATTTCTTTTCAGTATTTCTTTAACCGTAACCTTACAAACTTACCAACAAATATACTTTGCTGAAATGAATTGAGTTCAACATACATAGTGCAAACATGAGGATATGGAGCAAGAAATGTATCCCCATGTTTGAATCTCAGTTTTGATACTCTCTCCCATTTACTTAAATCTGAATAGCGGAGTTAAGGCTTTAAAATGTAACATTAAAATGATATAAGATGAATAAAAATCATTTGGCTAAATCTCTGCTTCAAAAGTGTACCTTTATAAACCTATATAAACGTACGCACCATACTCTTGTACATTAACTTATCTGCATATTTATAAGAAAAATTCTATACGATCAGCATTTTTTTCTTTTATTAGTGGTTTGTGTTTTCACCCTAGATTCAAGCAGCTTCTTTACTAGGCCCTAGTCCTGAAATCCTCACTCAAAGTAATATACCCAGCACCTCCATGAAGACAATCAGAATAAACCCTTGAATGTTCTTCATTGAAAGTAACACATTTACATTTGAAATTAAAGTACCTTTCATAACTATACTATCAAATGTACAGAACTGACTTGTTCAAAATGTGATTTAAAATAGTTATTTACCTTACAACAATTGGTTCTTCAAGATGTTTGTCCATGTGGATCCCGCTCTGGTTCTGCATGTGCCCTAGCCATGCGAGACAGGATTTTAGCCAGAAATGTCCACATACCTCCCCATCCCAGGGTGAAAAAGGCACTGGGCCTAAACATCACTTAGTTACTTCACCAGCACAGACTCTCCATGCTATATAGGACTCTGTGGTAGTGATGAAGGAGGTAGGGTCATGGGGTCCATATGGACAAAACATCTAAAAGAACCACTTTACTTTACGGTGAGGAACTGGTCTTCAAGTACTTGCTCAGTGGATCACACATCTAGTGATTAGCTAGAAGTCGGATCTAGCAACCACAACCATGGAGCAGTGTTGGATAAACACATGTACTGAATTCCACATTGCTCCCCACAAATCTCTGAGATTGGAACATTCCTCAAGCATGCAAATTTAGCTGCTTTGACTCCAGGTGAGCAGGCTTTAACACAGAGGGTGAAATTCCTAGATTCTAGGGCTGGAAGGGACCTCAAGAGGTCATCAAGTCCAGTTCCCTGCCCTCATGGCAGGACAAAATACTGTCTAGACCATCCCTGACATTTATCTAACCCACTCTTAAATATTTCCAGAAATGGAGATTCCACAACCCTGACAGTTAGGAACTTTTCCCTAATGTCCAACCTAAACCTCCCTTGCTGCAGTTTAAGCCCATTGCTTCTTGTTCTATCCTTAGAGGCTAAGATGAACAAGTTTTCTCCCTCCTCCTTATGACACTCTTTTAGATACCTGAAAACTGCTATCACGGCCCCTTTCAGTCTTCTCTTTTCCAAACTAAATAAACCCAATTCTTTCAGCCTTCCTTCATAGGTCATGTTCTCAAGAAGACCTTTAATCATTCTTTTGCTCTTCTCTGGACCCTCTCCCCCCCCCAATTTCTCCACATCTTTTTCTTGAAATGTGCGGTGCCCAGAACTGGACAACAATACTCCAGTTGAGGCCTACCAGCGCAGAGTAGAGCAGAAGAATGACTTCTATGTCTTGCTCACAACACACCTTTAATGCATCCAGAATCACGTTTGCTTTTTTTGCAACAGCATCACACTGTTGACTCATATTTAGCTTGTGGTCCACTATAACCCTAATCCCCTTCTGCCGTATTTTTCGGAACTCCTCCCAAACGAGAGGCAGTAGCGCTAAATTCGATAGCGATAACTCGGATTAGGGTTCGTGTGGACGGAAATCGACGTTATTGGCCTCCGGGCGGCATCCAGAGTGCAGCACTGACCGCTCTGGACAGCAATCTGAACTCGGATGCAGCGGGCAGGTAAACAGGAAAAGCCCCGCGAACTTTTGAATTACATTTCCTGCTTGCCCAGCGTGGAGCTCTGATCAGCACGGCTGGCGATGCAGTCTGAAATCGAAAAAAGAGCTCCAGCATAGACCGTACGGGAGATACTAGGTCTGATCGCTGTATGGGGAGACAAATCTGTTGTATCCAGCTCCGTTACAGAACACGAAATGCCAAAGCGTTTGAATAAAAAACTCCAGGATACACAGCGCTGCGTGACAAGCGTAACGGGAAGCCAGAGACTCAAATGGACGCTCATGAAGGGAGGGAGGGGGTACTGAGGACTCCAGCTATCCCACAGTCCACAGCAGTCTCTGAAAATTATTTGCATTCTTGGCTGAGCTCCCAATGTCTGTAGGTTCAAACACAGTGTCTGGCGTGGTTCAGGGAACAGCTCCTCAGTTTATTCCCCCCCCCCACCACGTGAAAAAAAAGGGAAAGATTGCTGTGCTATGGCGTTTGCTCAATGCACTCCGCGAAAAAGGCGCCAAAGGGTTGTCTGCTGCCTTCACAAAGGGAGGGTGAGGCTGTACCCAGCACCCCCCGGGAAATGTTTTCTGCCCCATCAGGCACTGTGCTCTCAACACGGAAGTGGGAACTATGGGATAGCTGAGGAACAGCTACCCACAGTGCACCGCTCCTGAAATCGATGGTAGCTTTGGACCATGGACGCAAACAATCGATTTCGGGATCCCACTGTGGACGCGCAACTCCACCTTGCACGTAGTCTCTGTATCGTATATAGAATCGCCTCACCTATAGTGTTCCAATCTCAATTGCATCCGATGAAGTCTGGGCCTTGTAGCCCACCTAAAGCTTATGCTCAATATTTGCTTAGTCTCTTAGTGCCACAAGTACTCCTTTCTTTTACTCAACATGCAACGACTATCAGATTGGTTTTCACTATGAAATGTTCTTTACAAATCCAATGCTGGTTACTTCCTATCACCTTACCACCTTTCCACGTGGTTTTGCAGATGAATTTCCTTAATTACTTGCTCCATTATCTTCGCCTGGCACAAAAGAAGTTAAACTAACAGGTCCCTCTAAGTTTCCTGGGTTGTTTCTTATTTCCCTTTTTATAGATGGGCACTATATTTGCCCTTTTCCAGTCTTCTGGAACCTCCCTGTCCCATCTCCCCCCCATGATATGTCCAAAGATAATACGGTAACAGGCCTGAGATACCTTCCTCTATTAGCTCCTTGAGTATTCTAGGATGCCATTTCATGAGGCCCCTGGTGACTTGCCAGGTCACCTAACTTTTCTACGTGATTTTTAACTTGTCCTTTTTTTATTTTATCTTCCAAACATAGCCCCATTCACTATATTAGGCATTCTTTCAGACTTCTCGGTGAAGACCGAAACAAAAAAGTCATTGAGCATCTCTGCCATTTCCAAGTTTCCTGTTGCTGTTTCTCCCACCTCATTGGGCAGTAGGCCTACCCTATCCTCAGTCTTCCTCTTGTATTGATGTATTGATAAAAAGTCTTCTTGTTTCTCTTTATTCCTGTAACTAGTTTGAACTCATTTTGTGCCTCTACCTTTCTAATCTTGCCCCGGCATTCCTGTGTAGTTTGCCTATATTCATCCTTTGTAATTTGTCCTAGTTCCTATTTTTTATAGGACTCCTTTTTATTGTACTACTTTTTGGAATTGTTCAAAGATTGTATACCCTGTTTTCCACTTCTATTAATCATTAGGGTGTGTTAAAAAAGCAAATGTGCATTTACATTAAAATGCCTAAGCACAATAAGATGGTCTGCAAAGGTAGAAATCAGGTGTTTGATACTTTAGACAAGATCTGGCATACAATCATATGCCAGAATTTATGCTGAAAGCAGATAGCTTGCAAACGAACGTTTCAGAGTTTGTGTTTCTTTTTTTGGACGAGATATGGTAACTATCTCATAAAAAAAAATTAATGCTGTGACAAAAAAATAGCAAAGTTCAGTTCTTCACAGTTAAACAGCTTGCAGTTTACTTGGTGGCTTTTGAGATGCTTTATCAGAATTACAGTCTTCTGGGTTCATTGCAAGTAAGGAAGCTACTGCTTCACAGGCTGAAACATTAAGAATATCCACACAGTCCAAAGAAAAGCCATTTCAGAGAAGGGAAGTAATGCCAGGTGAACTTGCAAAAGACAAAAGGTCACCTGATCCTGAAAAAGTTTCTAAACACAAGGTTTTCAACTCCCTCTTAAACACAATATTAATCACAACTGGACAATAGGATGTGTAAGTAAGAGTGAGAGAAAGATTTGCTTTTTAAATGGATAAGCAGCAAAGATCTAAAGAGGCATGCTCAAAACGTAGCAAGCAGCTGCCCTAAGGGATTTAAATTCTGAAAGTGGAAAGGATGAGATTGAGCTCTTAGCTACATTCACAAAAGGCTTTTAAATGAGTTTCTCTAAAAAGGGAAACAGCACTGCATATTTTTTGCCATCTTCCTATAATCATGGCTGCTAATGAAAGGAGTCTCAGCAAGCTAAAATTTATCAGGACCTACCTAAGAACATCCATGGGGCAGGAAAGGCCAAACTATCTGACAACTGGTTTCTATAGAGAATTAGGAAGCAAGGCATGAGATTGTTTCAGAGAAGGCTAGGAAAGTCTCTTTGTAAGACTAAATTCTCAAATAAAATTTCCGCAACAGAAGACAAACATAGGGACAGATCCTCATTTGATGTAAGCTGCATAGCTCTCTTGACTTCAATATTGATTTATGCCAGCTGAGAATCTGGCTTATAAATTCCACATACCGATAATATAAATAAAACAAGCTCCCATACATGGGCTCACTGAATTTATTCTGACATCAAGCAAAGGATACAAGGAAATATAGTAAAGTGTTCTGTAGTAAACAGATGTAAGTTATCAAGATTTCCAATAATTATTCGAATGGCTTTCTAAAAGATTTTAAAAAATAGGGAGCGATATTAAAATATTAACAGTATATGCAAATTTTTATGTGAGTGTGGGATTTTTTTTTTTATTTATTTTTTGCAGCTGGAGGTAGGTGGGGCTCAGATTTGAGTCCTCAAACCAGGCCGAGGCAGAACATCTGGCATATGGCACTACCAGAGGACCGAAATGCTTTAGTTAAAGACATTGGGCTCAGCATAAGAGTATTAGGGCATTAAATTCCAGTCAACGATATGCAGATCAGATTAGATGATCTGATGATCCTTTCTGGCCCTAAACTCTATGAAGGTATTGAAGTTCCATCTCCCTGCCATGGGTGGTAAGAAGAAACTGAGGGCTGCTCTACCTTGGCTGCCCTCCAAAGAAAGGTACAAGGTAGTGCAAAGCACAGATGAGGTCTCAACCAAAGCTGCTGGCCAAGAAAATTCAACCTCATAAGCATGGAGCAGAGGCACAACAGAAGCAGAATCCATATGGATAAATACTCAAAGAACAGTGCGATTTCAGGTGTTGCTAATATTTACTTTTGTGCATTTCAGTGTTTCTCAATCATTGGGGTTGTGGCCTGAAATCCTCTTCCCCCAGTGAGATCACAAAAGGTAATGGAAGTTTTCATTATAATTCTAAAACAAAGAAAATAAAATTTTGAGAATAATTTTAGGTGGTCAAAACCTTAAAAGTTTGTGAGGTCAAATGTATTAGTAGAGATTGCATTCTATTAGCTAACTGTTACATGGTATGTTTTTACTTTAAAATGTAAAAAGTTATGAAAATTATTGATTTCAAATAAGGGGCCACCACCCTCGAAAAAGATTGAAAAGCACTGCATGCACTCAAATAATAATTCTGCAACTGAAGACAAACATACGGACAGCTGATGTAAACTGCATAGATCCATTGACTTCAATATTCATTTATGCCAGCTGAGGATCTGGCCCATAAATTCCACAGAGCAATAATATAAACAATTTCTCACAGACTGGCTCACTGAATTTATTTATTTTGACACCGAGTAAAGGATATACGGAAATATAGTCAAGCGTTCTGTAGCAAATGGATGTAAATTATCAAGATTTCCAATGATTACTCGAATGGCTTCCTGAAAGATTAAAAAAATTAGAGAGAAATATTAAATATTAACAGCATATGCAAATTTCTACTGTTGAAATAATTTTAACAGTGTGGGGACATTTTTGTTTTAAGAGTCTGTTGGTCAATATCACTGGTCACAGGTTCCTGCAGATGCCCAAAAGCCCATCAGACCTGCAAGATAATAAGCAGCTGATATACACACAATAGCGCAACCAGTTCCTGATCAAAGAGTAAAACAACTGAGATTCCACCCCAAAAGAGGCCCAGAATCTGAGGTGGGTTCACTGAGAAAGACCAGAAAGGGAAGAGAGGTGCAGCTAGCTCCACGAACATGACAATTTCTGTTTTTTAGATTTGGTATTTATTAGGTATATTTCTATATTTAAGGTGGAATCTTAAAACTTTGCATTTACAGGCTGACATCTGTGGTTTGGATGAAAACTACAGTACCTTAAATTTCTTAGCTGGTAATATATTTGTTGTCAACCTCAATCCGTAGACCAAAAACATGTTTTTCTCTGGGAATATTTCATTTTTCAGAATACTATTACCCTGTACTGAACAAAACATTTATTGAGAGGAGCACCCAATGTAAAATTTAGATAACCTACCTCTAGTTCCTTGGCAGTATTTTCATTGTTGTCTATATCATCACTGCTGTGACACAAACAAAAAATATATTTAGACTCACAAAATGAAAGACAAGATGGAGCACTGTAATTATTTCCATAATGATAAAATGTCTCAGAGGAATCTGATTTCACATGGAAAATATGAAGCAGAGACAAATGAATTCTTAAAAGGTGAAAGAACAGTTATTTACCTCACAGTAACTCTGGTTATTCAAAATACGTTGTTCTCAAGGATTTCACTCTTGGCATGACTGCACCCAATGAGCACAAAGTTCGCTTTTTTTTTGGCCACTTAGCATCCACTGGGACTACACCCTCTCCCCAACTGAGGGCATAAAATTCAGAGTGGGTCCAACCGTCCCTCAGTTCCTTTGCCAACACAGAATCTGAGAGGAGTAGGACTCCAAAGTAGCAGAGAAGGAGCGGGGTATCATGGAACCCATACATACAACATGCATCAAAGAACCACAGTTACTGAAGGATAAGTAACTGTTCTTCTTCAAGTGAATGTCCATCCACATGGATTTCACTCTTGTTGACTAACAGTTATCTGTTTGCTTGCAGGTGGGTTCTAGGAGTCCTACTCACAGACTCATAGGTCAGAAGGGACCAATCTGATCATCTAGTCTGACCTCCTGCACAAAGCAGGCCACAGAACCCTACCCATCCACTTCTATAACAAACCCCTAACCTATGTCCGAGTTATTGAAGTCTTCAAATTGCTTTGATGAAGACCGTTACCAGCCATTCTGTACCATCTGCTGGGCAAACAGGAAATGACATTCAAAAGTTAGCGGGGCTTTTCCTGTCTACCTGGCCAGTGCATCCAAGTTCAGATTGCTTTCCAGAGCAGTCACAATGGTGCACTGTGAGATACTGCCTGGAGGCCAATACTGTCAATTTGCGGCCACAACGCTAATCTGACATGGCAATACCGATTTCAGCGCTACTCCTCTCGTCGGGAAGGAGTATAGAAACCGGTTTAAAGAGCCTTTATATCAATATAAAGGGCCTCGTTGTGTGGACGGGTGCAGGGTTAAATCGGTTTAACGCTGCTAAATTTGGTTTAAACGCGTAGTGTAGACCAGGCCTGGGAGACTGTCAGGCAGAACTAGTAGGGTGATGGAGGGCTGTGCTGAAAGGTTTGTCAGATCCCAATACCAGAACTGGTTGGCCTATACTGTGGTTATCATAATCATCTATCCTGCATCTCATCTCTATTTCCTCAGAACCCTCAGCATCATGGAGATCAGTAGAAAGGCATACACCAACCCTGATATCCAAGGAATGAAAAAGGCATTTATCAGGAAGCCCGGGCTTGCACTCTCTCTGGAACAGAATGTTGACACTTCTTGTAATGGTCTGTGGTACAAGTCTATTTCTGGGCATCCACACTTGCAAAAGATGTTCTGAAGGTTTGATTGTTTGATAGACCACTCCTGGTTGTCTAAGAAGTGCCTGGTGAGTTGATCAGCTTAGGTGTTTATGAGGAAGAGAAGGTGCAAAGCCACCGGCGTGATTTGCTTTGGAATGCATCAATTCAATAGTCACATGGTTTCCTGAGAGAGTGGAGATGACCTTGCTAGCTGTGGTGTTGTCTGTCAGCACAGGTGCTGTAGATTGCTGGAGAAGAGGCAAGAATCAGATTCATGTCAGACAGATGGCTCTGAGCACTACAGTGTTTATGGGGAGGCAAGCCTCTTCAGAGAACCATAGGCCCTAAATCTGAAGGTAATCTAGATGAGCCCTGATCCCTGACTGGAGGTATCCATCACCAGAATGTTGGTAGGAGGAGGTGCGCACTTTAAGAGAGTCTTTCCACCAGTTTAATAATGTCAGGACTTTTTGTGGGACCATGACCAACATGTCCATGTGCTGCTTGCTGGGTAGATACACTGATTTCAACCACCCTTCCATAGAGCATAGGAGAAAAAAGCCAAACAGCATCATATAGTGCATGAGATCATAGGTCCCAAAAGTCTGAGTCATATTCTCACTAATGTTCTTGTGTGTTCATAAAGTTGATTGATAATTCAGATGAAAATTATCTTAAATGCTTATGGATCAATATCCTAACAGATAAAAACCAAGACAGGCCATTAGTTGGTGTCTGCTATAAACCATCAAATTAAACTAGGGAATAGGATAACTACCTCACTGTGCACCTATATGTAGTTTTACGGAGGGGAAAGCAGTGTGATAATGGGGGGAACTTCAGCTTGAGTGACATATGCTGGAGGTCTCATGTTGCCAGTACTAAAAACACCCTTGGAATTTCTAAACATTATAGATGATAATTTCCTAATTCAAAACACGTTGCAGTCAAAACAAGTGAATTCTTTATTAGACCTCACTCTAACAGAGAAAGAGGGTGCAACCAGAATAAACTTCATACCAGTAATACATATACTTAGTGCTTTAATAAGATCAATTTCACAAAGCTGAAAACAATTATGAGCCAAATCAGTTAGAAGGAAGAATTTAATCATAAAAATTTGAATGATAATTGCAAATCGTTTAAGAAAACCTTACTAGATGCCAAAAAAGCCATATCTTCACAACTGAGGAAGAATGCCCTGCTGGCTAAAAAAACAACTGGGTTTAGAAGGAAAGTGAATGCAGATATAAATAAATAAATAATACATAACAAGTAAAAAAGAGGGAAGTTGATAATAATGAATATAAACCAGAAATCAGGAATTATAGAAAATTGATAAGAGAAGCCAAGGAACACAAGGCCAAATATACGGTCAGCAGAATTAAGACACCTGATGCTGAGGGGTCAGTAGTACCAAGAGAAGCACTATCTGCAGATATAGTCACACCACTTGTGTCATTTTAGTGATTTGTATCAGGGCACCAGAAGAGGCCTTCTCAGTCTTCTGGCCCTTGGAAGGTTGAACCTGAGACAAGTTAGAAGTCTGATAATTCTTGTGTCTTAGCTTTCTAGGTGCCAGAGACTATAACCTGATCCTTCACTTATCCTTAGGGTGGTGCTTCTTTCTGCCTTTGTCAGAAGACACAAATGCTTGAATAATAGTAGATCAATGGGGCCTTTGAGCAGAGTGCCCCAGGAGCACAGGATGGGGTCTTGACGAAGTGGGCCTTCACCCACGAAAGCTCATTCTCCAATATATCTGTTAGTCTTTAAGGTGCTACAGGACTCTGTTTCTTTTTACAGATCCAGACTAACACGGCTACCCCTCTGATACATAACAAAGAATCAAATTCCTATATTTATATAGTTAATTAGTAAACAAAATAAATAAACTGATTAACAATAATCCTAAATAACTCCAGCACCGAGCATAGAGAAAAGGCAGGCATCTCATTGTCATGAGTGATAAGGAGGAACTGAGCGATAGTTGGGCCTGCTCTGCCCTTTATGTTTTGAGGAGAGTCACAAGGACATGTACGGCACAGTTGCAACCGAAATAGACACCGCTGGCCAACAGAATCTGATCTCACATGCATGGGGCACGTGCACATGAAGAATGGAATCCATGTGCATAATCACTTGAACAGAAAATCTTCATAAATAAAATACATTTTTAAAATCCCAATTCAGAAAGGGCCAGATCCCAAGGCCTTTGACCTAAATGGAATGACATATTAACCTGAGTCTACTCTGGATCAGGGCCTAAAAGAAATATACTGATTTCTCCTCCTTGCTGCTTAGGTGACAGCAGTGGAAGCACTGAGAATCCAAGAGCCAGTCTCATGGTTCTCAGTTCCAGTGCCTGTCACCACAACGTTATCTGTCAGTGGAGAGGAGCAATTACAGAAAAAGTCCTTCTTGGCCCCTGCAACCCCAGAATGAGGCATGCTGTTGCTCTATGGGGAGCTCTATAGTGCTGTGAGGAGATGGAGCACAGGCAGTCCAAATGGAACGTTCTGTGGAATAAGGCTGTCAATATAGCAAGCAAACCTCTACTAAGCATGTACCAATAGATTTTCAGAGGCTTGTAACTTATCTAGAGAGAGCAAAAGGCACATCCTTAACACTAGGGCAACCTATCAAATCCCTGCTCCAAACAATGGAGGCACTAGAGCTTCTCAGTTAAACATCTGTAAGAATATTTTAACATGAATTAACATATTTCTCCTTAACTTCATTCTTGTAAATAGCTGAACTACTTTTGATGAAAGTTTTAAAAAAGTCTGAGGCAGATACTCAACAGGAAAATTTCAGACAAAACATTTGCTAAACTTTAAAGTTATAAGCAACTGAAAACAAGGCCTTACAATGGAAAGTGTTAGGCAATCTTAACTATAGTAATAGGTATGAGCTCCACCAATAATAATAAAAGGGCAGTGTCCTCAACTCATCTGGAAGATAGAGCATGAAGACCATTTCATAGTCTCGTGTGACTCCCTCTGGCCAATGCTCAGTCTGGTGTTAATGAACTTTGAAGATGAAATATCCAGTCCTACATAACCAAAAATAGAACTGTTGCAGTCTGAAACCTTCAGAAGTGGTGCTAGTGCTTAGTAAATGAAGAATCTCCCAAAATTCTCATTTTGAGATAGCAGTACAATACATTCTCACTGTAGCCTCATGCTGTTGTGGGCTGAAAGTATGGGTTTGGTTCATACCTAGGAGTAAGAAATTTGCTTACCAGAGGAAGTTGCCATATCTTATTTTAAGTTTATATACACTTCTGCCTGCATGAAGAAACCTTGTTTCGGGTAGTGGATATGTAAAAGGTTTTAAAAACATCTTTTTCAGAATACCAACCTAGGTAAGCAAGAGAAATCAGATGTTAAAAATATTAAATCCATCCCAATCCACGTCTGTATCTTTCATAGTAGAAGACAAGAGTATTATACATACAACTTTTATTCCAGAGCAAGTTTGCCTGTCAGATCTGTACTCTGATCTCCCTTGAACCTAATCCCATAATTCTGCACATTTTGCTACTAACTGGAGATTTAATTGCTGAGAGTAGTAAAATTGGTAGTAAAAGGGACATTTGGTGTATGTGTAAGATGAAAACAATTTAGTGCTACCACAGCTGACTGTTGAAAGAAAAAAAACACTTCCTCTTAGAGTTTAGGCTTGTTTTTCTATCGTTACTTACTGCACGCACAAAGTGAACTATCGTATTTAAAAATACTAAACTTAGGTAGCCACATTAAAGTACTTTCATGGCTATTCAAAAAATTTGGAGGCTTTTTCCCCAGCATAAATCTGTAGCCAACTTCTACTCCTTAATTATTAAGTGAGTGGAACTGATATGCTGGATTTAATTTCCTTCAGAGAGTTTTAAAACCTGGGATAGCTTGGATCTGATTACCAGAGGCACTGAGCAGCCACAAATCCACATGAAATCAATGGGAGCTGAAGTTGCTTGTCACCTCTAAAATATTAGGCCCAATGCATCTCAAATTGAGAACCCACAAAAGGAGGCACCTAATGTCTGAATGTCTAATGATCATGTCTGAAAAGGTTGTCCTTAACATTCAGGTTTCATGTGCTGTCTTGAGCACTGCCAATTTTCAAAGAACAATTCTGAAAATATAAAAGTTTCTAAAGGAAATCATAGGTGACTCCACTCAGTATACCTATTCCAAATGGTACCTTCAGTCACTGTGCCTGTAGATAGGAATCTGTGGGTTTTGCACTGAGATATTTTGCAAGATCTGCCTGCAAATCCCATCATTTTTAATCTTCAGGATCCTAATTCTGCACTGACATCCCCACTCCCTCTCTTCAACACTGCATCTACCATCCATCTATGCAGCCCACGATGAGTATCTCAAGTGGACTCTGCTCCTCCCATTGGACAAGAAGTTTCATTTGCTTTGCCCACCAACACTTACTGTCAGTTTCTGAGCATCCGTATGGTCTGTGCTCGATACGAGCTTCACAGATATTGCAGCCTCTGCAACACAGTCCCACCAAGATAAGGTCTCCCCACAAAATTAAGATGTCAGTCTGTCCTGCAGTGGCTGAAGAGTATGGGTACCAACCTCAGGGCAGATTGTTAGGAAACAGCAAAAAAAAACTAAATTGGCTGACAGTTCTATACTTAGATTTTACCAGCCAATTTTCAACTGTAAACTCCTCGGGCACTAAAACAGCCTTAAGATGGAGTCACAGATAGTCCCCTTGGATACTCCAATCTGTCTTGCCACCCAGGTAGGCTTGCCTTTGTGATAGATGGTCGCTTACACCAAAGAACACAGCAACATTCAGATTAGTCCCAGTCCCAAAGAGCCACTTACCCCAGGTCAAGTGCACCTTAGATTTCACACCAAAAACACCACTTCTAGCCAATCCTATAATAAACTATCTAAAGATTTATTATTAGGAAAAAGAAATAGATTTACAAGATTAAATCAAGTAAACATATTATGACAAAGTTCCTCCTCTACCTGCGTTTATTGGTAGATTTGCTCACCTCAGTGATCTTCCCCACAGTCTGGATCAACTCCTCCTGTGTCTGATCAGGAGTTGGGAGGTTTGGGGGGAACCTGGGCCCGCCCTCTACTCCGGGTTCCAGCCCAGGGCCCTGTGGAT